>NC_079194.1:139645250-139946916 GCF_029499605.1 Hyla sarda | reverse complement strand
CAACATGGCAAGAGCCAGGGTCAGCCACCCCATCTTCTCTTATTCACCACCTCCGTGCCTGCGTGTATATACCTACCCCCCTTTGATTGACAGCAGGTACAAAAAGGCTTATATTACAGCACTGGAGAGAAAAAAAGTATGCCCAGAATCCTGATGAGAAACCCAATCTAGCCATAGCCATTATTTTTACCACTATTTAGCTGCGGATAGGTCTGAAGGGGTTGCCCCATTAAGAAAAATATGTGTAAACTGTAAACCGTAAACTTTTTAAAATGTGCAAGCATTTTGGAAAATGTCATGTTTGAGATATATAGACGTTCTAATACCCCCATGTACCTCTTTGTTTTCATAACCTGCTGCCCTTGGTTACGACCCACCAAAACAGTCACATATTCTCAATTCCACTGCAGTCTCCTGAGATCATTGGCACTTGATCTCCACAGGAGAAGGGGGTTTGTGGGAAAATGTGCGATCTGTTGCACATCAACCGCAGATTCACAGTTTAAGGGTAGGGTCACACGTAACAGAGCCACAGCATATGTTCTGCTGCGGATCCACCGGTGACCTGACCCATAGTCTGTCACCAGCTGTTGCCCTGGCTCACCCTGCCCCCTGGCCTGCTCGCAGTGGCAATCCGCCACTCCGAGCAGCCACACAGGAGCCTGCGAGTCAACGTGCGCATGTGCAGTGTACTCAGACTCAGTCTGAGTACAATGCAGTGCACTCGGTTACTCGCAACCCCTGTGTGGCTGCTCAGAGCGGCGGATTGCCACTGCGAGCAGGCCAGGGGCCGGGGGTGGTAACAGCCGGGGGTGGTAACAGCAAAATATGTTGCGGCTCTGTTACGTGTGACCCTACCCTAAAGAGGAGACAGGTAGTGATCAGATCCATAGGGGAAAAGAACTGTATAGGATTTTTACTTTATTTAAATACAGTCTATCTGTACTCTTTTATATAGGTATGTGGTACACATATGACTTTACCAACTTTGCTTCATGGGACAACCCCATAAATTATAATAAACATAACAGTGATGCTATTTTAAATGGTAAAAAAATATTGTGTAGTGTCCCAGCACCAAAAGCCTGTCCTGTGGGCTAAAGATTGCCTCGGGCATCCCTGCTGTCTATAGGTTGGGCCCACTGCTCCATTGTCTAACCTTTAATAATGTAAAAAATAGTTGTGTCAGGTGATGTGTTAATTTATGCACTGTACCTTTAAGGGATTAAGCAGAGTGACCAGGTGACCCTGATGCCCCAATGGGGACCCCAAACCTAGCCCTTATGTAGTGTAGGGGGGGAAGAGAGTTCAGTTGTGAGTTAGCAAAGGAAAGTGTGTGGTAGCCCAGTAGAGTCGCCCTTCTGTACACTATTGGTCCTATCAGGTGGACTCAGTCCAAGTCCCCTGGACCCCACAATCCTCAGAACTCTCATCATCCCTTTGGTTGTCTAAAGAGTTAATGTATTATATTCATGTTAATGTGCCTTTAAGTATTGTCTGCTAAGTCTGTTTAACCAGGGAAGGTGCCAGTGACCAGGTGACTTGTTGGTGACCTATGGAACCCCTCCAAATTGCTCCCATATATACTTGGGTGGAGATAGTTTAGTTTCAGTTTAGACCTTGCTGAGCTACAGTACAGTCAAGACCTGAGAGTGTCTGGTGTCCTGAGGGAGACCAAGGCCTAACCACACAGCCACGCTTCCATCATCAGTGAACCCCCTTCAGGTGAAAGTCAAAGCCTGGTAAGACTAAATACAGGGGAGAAGTCTAGTCAGCTTAGCCAAGTCTGTCAAGTCTAAAGTCAGCGTGGGAATACATAATTGAGTCCAAGTCCACTACACGTCATCTCCTTGGGCCTAACTGAGCTGTAAAGACTTTAACATCTGTCTGCTTCAGTAAAGCTGCCGTTGTTCCTTAAAGGAGTAGTCCAGTGGTGATTCAGTGGTGAGCAACTTATCCCCTATCCTAAGGATAGGGGATAAGTTGCAGATCGCGGGGGGTCCGACCGCTGGGGCCCCCTGCGATCTCCTGTACGGAGCCCCGACAGCCCGCGGGAAGGGGGTGTGTCGACCTCCGCACGAGGCGGCGGCAGACACGCCCCCTCAATACAACTCTATGGCAGAGCCGAAGCGCTGCCTTCGGCAATCTCCGGCTCTGCCATAAAGATGTATTGAGGGGGCGTGTCGGCCACCGCCTCGTGCGGGGGTCGACACCCGCTATCTCGGCGGAGAGCCGGGGCCCCGTACAGAGAGATCGCAGGGGGCCCCAGCGGTCGGACCCCCCGCGATCTCAAACTTATCCCCTATCCTTAGGATAGGGGATAAGTTTTTCACCACTGGACTACCCCTTTAAAGGGGTACTCCGGTGCTTACACATCTTATCCCCTATCCAAAGGATAGGGGATAAGATGCCTGATCGCGGGAGTCCCGCCGCTGGGGACCCCCGGGATCTTGCACGATATCACGCCTCCTCCCGTAGGCTTGCATTGAGGGACAGAGCGTGACCCCACACGGGGGCAGAGGTGTGACATCACACACGGCCGGCAGTGTGGTCAGACCCGGTAATCAGACCCGGAGCGAACATGCTACGGGGACTGATTACAAACGGGGTGCCGCGTGCAAGATCACGGGGGTCCCCAGCGGCGGGACTCCCGCGATCAGGCATCTTATCCCCTATCCTTTGGCTAGGGGATAAGATGTGTAAGCACCGGAGTACCCCTTTAACCTTGCATCGGAGTGATTATTTGCCCTGCTCCTGGCCCAGGAACTAGCGGCCATACCTCGGGTGGTGTAGAGGATAATCACGCCCTGGCATCACGAATACTAAGGGTTAATAACATCTGCCCTAAGGGTAATAACATCTGCCCTTCATCACTCCCCTCACCACAAGTTTAAGAGGAGTAAGGATCACAGTGCTGAAGTACCGTGAGGAGAAACCTAGGGAGAAGAAGTCTACTAAATTCCACAGCCATGCCAAATCTCAGGAAAAACTCCTGGTGCTCAGGTGAATTGTCAAAGCCTGGTAGTAAGCAAAGCTCCTGGGGGAAAATCTCTACTTCAGTCAGTCAAGTTGAGTCTTTCAAGTCAGCGTGTGCTGCTAATAATCTTAAAGGGGTACTCCGGTGCTAGACATGTTATCCCCTATCCAAAGAGAAGGGGATAACATGACTGATCGCGGGGACCCAAATGATCTCCGCCGCTGCACTCAAGTCATCTGGTGCACAGAGCGAACTCTGCTTCGTGCCGGATGAATAGCGATCACAGCCGCCACACCTCAGGCTTCCGTGACTGTAACGCCACAGCGCCTGCATGGAGATCTCAGGGGGTCCCAGCAGTGGGCCCCCCACTATCAGACATGTTATCCCCTATCCTTTGGATAAGGGATAACATGTCTAGGGGCGGGGTACCCCTTCAAAGCTGCATTCAACAGCAACTACAACTCCCAGCAAGGCAACAGGCTCCCCGGGTTCCACCCTACCCTCTGCACAAAAGACTGTATTGTTTAAAGCTGCTACTTTCAGCCACAGAAAAGATAGTTATCTGTAAGCTTGCATTGGTGTATTCATTACCCTGCGCCTGGCCAAGGAGAAGCTATCCTAACATTGGACCATGTAGATTAACAGTGCCCTGGCGTCACGAATCGAACTGTACATCCTGCACACAGCCATTATCCTGCCCTATACTTAGGCCCCACAATTGCATGTTCACATATTTATTTTTCTCTCACAGAGTAAGCCCCTTTTTCTTGAGTGTAATACAGACATTTTTTCATCCATATTGTTGACACAAATCCTTGCCTGACTGCAGGTGAAATGACCTGAACTGACAGGATCATAGATCGCATCTATAGACCCTCAAAGCAGCTCAAAGTCGGATTCACACTGGGGAATCTTCAGACAAAATTTCTGCTGGAAATCCGACGGGCGATGCTGGGACCATGAGAACTGCATTCCTGTCCCCATTAATGGCATTGCATTTCTGAGGGGATATTTTGTCAGATCTGAACTGATTTGGATGCAGAATTCACAATTTCCACATTTAAATCCGCACCTGTCTCTAATTTACTTTAGTGGGAAGTGGCTTTGAGCGGCCACATGATGCTGAAAGATATGGGTGCTTTTTTCCCCAAACTGTGTTACGGATGTCACTCTATGTTTCTATGTGAAATTGCTGCATATTTTTTCCCACTGTAAGTAACTCTGCATGTAAATTTGCATCAATGTCCACATCAAATACTTTACTGATGTCAACATGTATTGCGCGGGTATATTTTCAGCCTCTGAATTTGTCGCAGATTGTGGCATTTTTGTGCTATTCTCATTTTCGTTTTTCTGCTTCTGTGATGGAGAAGAACTGACAATGCAGGTGTGAATGTGTTCTTTGCTTTGCACTTGTGATTAGTGATTTGAGAACAGTTAAATCGAATTTGCTCCTGAACTCAGCTTTAACGTATTCCAGAGCAGCAACCAGTCATGTGATGTAAATTGCGCGGCCTTGTGCCTGCTCCCCGCTGTGTGGTGGTTTAGTTGTCCGCAGTTCATACTCTTGTCTGATAATTCATTATTCTTGCCTAGCTGTAATGTGCTTTGCTTAGACCGCAGCAGAAGATGGGTCCCCAGGTTCTTGTGGCTGTTTGGAGGGAATCATCTCCCAGGGAACTGAGCCGGGAAATCTTTGTTAACTCTTTACAGCCCTCCATTGAAAAAAAGATAATCACACCCCCCCCCCCCTCCCCCTCCTTGTTCATTGTGCTAGCAGCATCTTTTTTTCTCCGCAGGTCACCGGATAACAGAGGGACCAGGGATGATATTCTGTATAAATAGATAAGACGGGATCCATTGAAGTTCATCATGTCACAGTCTTGCTAGTCGTCACCCTATTGGAGGGCTGAAAGGCTGCTGCAGCCAATGTGTGGCAGCTTCTCCGGCAGCGTTGGGGGGATGATTGGCTTCTTGCAGGAATAGCACCTTTCCTCCTCAGGATTGGAAGGCTTCCACCGCTACGAGCTGCTGTTCACAAAACAACAAGGGGCTTTCATTGCATCTCAGCATCCCACTCTATGGCTTCTTGTCAGGCCTGACTGCCTGGACTGCGCCTCTCTTCCCAGGGAATGAAGTTCAGAGACACGAAAGGTACTGTGCAGCATGCATCATAGTGCTACATCCATTCATAGCACCCATTGACCACAAGGGTGCCGGCCCTGGTGGCACCATATCTGTGCATGTAGAATGATACATGATAATCATAGAGGAAAGTCACATCACTGCTGAGGGCCCGGATGGCCCTTACGAGCTCTATCAGCAAGTAGATGCAGACTGGCAGCTTTGACAAAGGCCAAAACCACTGAAGTATAATGCCTTTATTTTAAGCTCGCGAGTAGCTGCTGCAGTGCATGTTATGGGATTCCGGGTTCCTCAGTTGCAGTAATGGTTGTTGTCACGATGGTTGTACATGAGGTTGTGCCGCTGCCTTCCTGGCTCTGATCTGCCTGGACTCCAGACACAATGAAGAGTAACCGGAGATTGTTGTATTCAGCTGAGGTGAATGTGAATCTATGTGGGCCCTGAATGGATAGTTATAATACACAAGAAAAAGATCCACCCACCTCAGGTTCTGACCAATCACTGATCATCCCCACTCCACCTGCCGTTATATTACAAAGAACAAATCAAGTTCATGGGACTGACGGATTAGTCAGAGTAGTCTGTGGCTAGGACATCATCAGGGACAGTCTGATGTACAGTGTATTAGGCCCCAGAGTGATTCATTGCTTCCTGATTGATATTAAAGTCTCTGGAGGTTGGCTACATCAGTGGTCTCAAACTGTGGCCCTCCAGATGTTGCAAAACTTCAACTCCTAGCATGCCCTGACAGCCAACGGCTGTCCGGGCATGCTGGAAGTTGAAGTTTTGCAACATCTGGAGGGCCACAGTTTGAGACCACTGGGCTACATGGACAGGTTTGCCTACTGATCACCTGTGTGATGAGAGCAGCAGACCGTCGCTCTGGATCAGGGTAACAGCAGGAAGCGGGAGAGGTCATGTGCACCCCGACTTATACCTGGTAATACTATGTACACTGACTCATATTAGGTTGCATTCACACCACGTTTTTTGCAAGACAGTTCCCGTATACATTTTCAATTTGAAAACCGTATGGAACCGTAGTGAAACCGTATGCATTGACTCTCCATTGAAAACCGTATGCCAAAAGATGCATTCGATTGCATCTGTTTTGCGTCTTGTACAGTTTTGTCAGTTTTTTTCCTGTACTCAATACCGTAGCCTACCACAGTTTTCGGTCCGGGTGAAAAACCGCATTGAACGTATTTTTTTTAACATGGGAGTCAATGGGAACCGTAGAGACCCGTATGTGCGTACGGTTCCATCCGGTTTGCACCATCCGGTTTTTGACTTTGCACAGTTTTTTTCTTGGAATTTCAATCAAACAAGTGAAACTTTATTCATAATGGAGTGAAAAGTTAAAAACGTATACTTTTTTTTCTTAAAAAACAGATGCAATCGGACATCGTTTTTCAAACCGTATATGTTTTTTAACCGTATACGGGTTAAAATTTGTACACACATTTTGATACAGTTTAGTCTGGTTTTGAGGAATCCGTTTTTCATCAAGAACCTGATACAGGAATTGTATTGCAAAAACGTGGTGTGAATGCAGCCGTACACATCTGCATCTGTTAGTAAATTTCCTGTACATCACTAGAAGCCCCCTTTATTCTAGCACTGGCAGGCAGAGGCCTAAGACATTTGGGTGCCTGTACTGAATGATTATTGTTAGACGACTCGCTTTACGGTCTATTAGATGGGAGAGTTAAATGAATGAATATGCAAAGGAGCACATGACTGAACGCAAAATAATAACAACAATACCTAGGCCTGTTAACTGGAGATGTAGGGGACAACACTGTATCCTCTGCTAAAGCATAATAGAGGCTCTCATACTTGTCTCAAGAGCATAAAATTCATTCTAGTCTTCTGGTACGTGGCTTGATGTATATTATGTCATATCTGGGAACATTCTTCCTCATTCTTGTAAAAGAAACAACATCCAAAGGCAAGGTTTAATAATACGTTAAACAGATGCTTAAAACGGATGCTGCTGTATGCTATAAAGGAAAATCCATTTTCCATTTACTTACATTTTGCTGTACACAAAAGTATAGTCAACTATGCTTTTTTATACAGCAAAATTAAACGTAGTGAGACCTAAACACTAAAAACAGTGGGAACCTCATGCTTCTGTATTCACAGTGCCCCTTCAGACAGCTGAGATATTGAGTATGATTATTCTGATAACATTGTGTGGACATTGATGTGAGTGACATCATAAGAGGACATATAATCATATGAATCTCTCAGTAGTGCAGCCTTGGCCTTTGGGCCTGTAACTTCAGATTTCAGCTCAAAGGGAAGTGATTAAGAGGTAGGATGTCTTATATAAGCCAGAGATTATCAGCACTTGTATGATGGTTGGAAAATATTTACCAGGGTCAATACAGATTTCTTAGTGTCTGTCTCTTAAAATACTGGGTGCTGGGTAACCTGTGTACGGATGCAGAAGATTATTCTGTTAGTTAAAGTATAATACACAACCTTCGCAGCGGTTTTATCATTTCTCTCCAACATCTCAGTAATACCAATACAAAGAGTGACAGGATAATAGTAGTGCCCCCTATAGTAATTATACCACAGCCGCAGTATTAATCATTTACTGGATTCCTACAGTTCACTAAATCTAAGTAAACACAGAAAATTCTAGAGAACAGCAAAGCCTTGACAGAAGGTATACGATATAGGGGGCATTTATCATTGTCTTTAGAGCTGTTTTTGTGTGTCGATTTTTTGTGCCTTTTTGGTTTACACTTTTTTTAAACGTATGTACAGACCAGCTGTTGAGGTTAGTCTTATGCAGTGGTAATGAATTTATCAACTGAGACCTTTTGTGAAAAGGTGCAAAATCATCTAAAGGCTCTAAACTACACCAGACCAGACTTAGCTTAGCTTTTTGGTGTATGTGAAGAGAAACATTTCAGAAAATGTGTACCTGCAAAAAATGTATCAAATGCCCTGCCCTTAATTTGTTGCTCCTACACATTACCAGCACACAAAAAAAGGTGTAGAAAAATACTCCACTTACACCTACAATGATGAATTATCTGCAATTCTCTGCAAATACTCGAAACAGTATAAAAACAGCACAAGTATGTTATACAGTATGACCTTGAGGACTACCACCATGGTTACAGAAAGCAACAGTCCAGTGCAATATATGGGGCTAAAGAGGTCATATCTCTACCTTATGCTTATATACAGATGTGAAATATAAATAGAGAAACAGAAACATAGCCACTGCAACTTCTTGACTAACATACTGAACCATGTACGTCAGTCAATGAAGGACTGGGAAGTGAGGGCAAGTGAGCAACTTGACACTTGGCTGAGAAATAAAATGGTGATTTCATAAGTTTGGTAACTACCATCAGCTCCAGGACAGGGGCAGTGCACTTTTATACCATAACAGCTTTTCATTGGTGTCTGCAGCTTTTAGCAGCGAATATAGCTGACAGATTCCTTTAAACCATGCCCATTTTGTGGGGTATAACACAATAAATATCTACTTACCTCTATCGCTCCCTCAATTCCTCTGGTGTCCTGCTCCGGTCCTCTCTGTAATCGTCTTCCAGAGCTGCAGCGTGACATGTCGGGCCTACGAAGCACCTGAGCCCAGTATGTCCCTGCGAACAGCGTTTCGCTGAGTGGTATTGTGACACACTGGTTCCAGGTGCTTCCCGAACCCGACACATCACGCTGCAGCTCAGGAAGACAAATGCATCAGGGGACACAGGAGACACCATGGGAGGACTGAAGGTTTATTTTTTTAAATCTTTTGAACCCCCAGCCCTAACCGCCCCCCACCCCATACCCACCACCACTCGCTGGATAACCCTTTTAAGAGCGTACTCAGAGCTAGTGTAGATTTCCGCTATTGTTGACACCTGTTACTAGTGTGGTGGACCACGGGTGTATGGCGGGAATACGAGTGTAGCCGTGTAGGTGGTTGGGTCAGATGGTATTAACCCCGGGGGCAAGATGTTATTAACCCCTAGTGTTCGTGACACCAGAGTGGTTTTTGGTACCAAAACCACACAAACGGTATCTCCGCTATTCCAAAGGCTAGTTAAGGAAAGGAGAGTCCACAACCAGTTATGGTTTAACAAAGGCTTTACTGAGTTTTAGACATATGGTATTATCTTCACAGCTAGGCCAGATTCCCAGAGAGATGGCCAGGAACTCAGAAGACCTTGCAGCTTGCTGGGACCAATTATACTTGTAATAGACTTGAGACAATTATCTTGAGGCTTGACTATATGCAGGACTTGACTACTTTGCGCCCGCATGCAAATCCCAGCCCGTCACTCACCTAGTGCTTCTCCTGCCACCGCCTCTGCCTCTCTACTCCGGCGCGCGTGTCCCCGTCCCCTAGGGCGTGTGTGCGCCGGAGTTTTAAGATTTAAAGGGCCAGTGCGCCCATTAGTGAAGTAACACATGTGGCTCATTGATAAATTCCTCCACCTCCCACACTTCTCTGCCAGATCTTTGTTGCCCTAGTGCCTGAGATAAAGCATTCCTGAGAGGTGCCTTGCTGTGTATCATACCCTTTGCTCCGTGACCTGACCTTGCTCCTTTGCCACCTGCCTACTGACCACTTGCTACGTTCCTGACTACGCTACTGTACCGCCAGCCCTGACCTTCTGCTATCCTGACCACGAGTTGCCTTATCCCACCTGTGCCTCGAATCTCCTCAGTCGTCTGTGTGGTCGAGCCATGCCAGGGGTAGCGACCTGGGTGCCGCCTGCCACTGCAAGTCCATCCCGCTTTAAGGCGGGCTCTGGTGAAAATCAGCGGCACCTTAGACTCCACTCCCTGGTACGGTCTGAGTCATCTACCACACAGGTCCAGCAGATCCACTATCATCAGTGTTCCAGTCTACTGAAACGTGAGTGTTACAGTAAGATCCGGCCATGGATCCCTCTGAGGTAGCCCTGCCTGAAGTCGCGGATCTTCCCTTCGTTGTGGTACGTCAGTCTCAGCAATTGGCGTGACAGGCGCAGCAACTTACCCAACTGTCTGCTATGATGCAACAGCTATTGGGCTTGCAGCAACAATAGCAGCAGGTACAACAACCTGGCCCACTCCTACCACCAGTTCCTGCAGTGTCTTCTGGATCCCAGCTTCATCTGCCTTTACCTTCTATATATGATGGAGATTCCAAGATATGCCGAGGCTTCGTTACACAGTGCTCCATGCACTTGGAGCTCATGTTTGAACAGTTTCTGATGGAACGTACGAAGGTGGCCTTTGTCATTATTCTACTGTCCAGGAAAGCCCTGACCTGGTCTACACCCCTTGACTACAGGGGACTTAACAAAATCACTGTCAAGAACCGTTACCCTCTACCTCTTATCTTACATTTTGAGTATCTTGTAATGCCTTTTGCCTTCTCTGCAGTGCTCCAGCCGTTTTTCAAGAGTTTGTCAATAATATCTTCCGTGATCTTCTCTACACCTGTGTTGTCGTATACCAAGATGACATCCTGATCTTATCTTCCAACTTAGAGGAACATCATATTCATGTTCATCTGGTTCTTCAATGACTATGGAAGAATCATCCCTACGCCAAACTTGAGAAATGCCTGTTCAAGAAATCTAGTCTTCCATTTCTTGGCTGAATAGTCTCTCATCGGGGCCTGCAGATGGATCCAGATAAGTTGTCTGCAGTATTGGATTGGCCTCATCCTTCAGGCCTACGTGCAATTCAACGCTTGCTGGGATTCGCTAACTATTATCCTCAATGTATCCCACATTTTTCGTCCATGTTTGCTCCAATCATGGCTCTCACTAAGAAGACTTCTAATCCTAAATCGTGGCCTCAAGAGACTGAAGAGGCCTTCTCCCGTTTAAAGTCTGTATTTGCCTCTGCTCCCGTGCTTACAAGACCAGATCCGGAGAGGCCCTTAGCTTTGGAGGTTGATGCCTCATCTATTGTAGCAGGTACCGTTCTTACTGAGAAAAACGCCAAGGGCAAGACTGTAACTTGTGGGTTCTTTTCTAAGACCTTCTCTCCTGCTGAGAGGAATTACTCCATTGGAGATCGTGAACTCCTCGCTATCAAGCTAGCCTTGGAGGAATCGCAACATTTATTGGAGGGTTCTTGTCATCCGGTCAGCATCTACTCTGACCAAAAGAATCTTCTATACCTTCAGTCTGCTCAGCGTTTGAACTCCCGCCAGGCAAGGTGGTCACTGTTCTTTTCTAGGTTCAACTTCTCCATCCACTTCCGTCCGGCAGATAAGAACATCAGGGCAGATGCTCTATCCAGGTCCTCTGAAGTCATTGGTTTGGACTCCACGCCTAGGCATATTATTCCTCCTGACTGTTTGATTCCTGCTGCAGGAAAATCCTTTGTGCCCACCAGATTGAGACGCAAGGTACTGAAATGGGGTCATTCTTCCTTGACAGCAGGACATTCTGGTATACGCAAGACTCTACTTCTAATCTCCCGGCACTACTGGTTTCCCTATCTTGAAGGTGATGTTTCTGGTTTTGTTCGTTCCTGTGAAACTTATGCCCATGACAAAACTCCTCGACAGAGACCTGCAGGACTCTTACAGCCTTTACCCATTCCGGAGACTCCCTGGTCCCATATCGCCATGGATTTCATCACCAATTTGCCACCATCTCATAATAACACTGTCATTTGGGTCGTTGTAGATCGGATTTCCAAGATGGCTCATTTTATTCCTCTACCAGGTCTTTCTTCTGCCCCACAGCTGGTGAAGTTCTTCTTGTTGCATGTCTTTTGTTTACATGGTCTTCCTCAGCATATCGTTTCGGATCGTGGTGTGCAGTTTGTCTCTAAGTTCTAGCGAGCCCTTTGTAACCGTCTGGACTTCTCCTCGGCCTACCACCCTCAGTCCAATGGTCATGTGGAGAGGGTTAATCAAATTCTTGAGACTTATGTTCGGCATTTTGTTTCAGCTCGCCAAGACAATTGGGTCGGCCTTCTCCCCTGGGCCTGAATTCTCATATATTCATAAGGATTCCAAGTCCACGAGATCGTCTCCCTTTTTTATTGTCTACGGACTCCTTCTCCGTCCTCCTCTTCCTCTCCCAGTCTCCTACGGTGTGACTGCTGTTGATGAGCTGGTCCATGTCTTCTCTACCATCAGGCAACAGACCCGACAGTCATTATCCAAGGCTTCTTCACACATGAACGTACAAGCGGATAAAAATAGAAGACCTCCTCCGTCCTTTTCTCCTGGTGACATGGTGTGGCTTTCATCCAAGTACATCCGCTTAAAGATACCCTGTTACAAGCTTGGTCCTCACTACCTTGGTCCCTTCCAGATTCTACAAAAAATTCATCCTGTCTCCTACAAACTCTGTCTACCTGCTACGTTACGTATTCCCAATTCCTTCCACGTCTCTCTCCTCAAGCTCTTCAGACGTCTGCAAAGTCAAAGAGATTCTTGTCACTAAAACCGTGAGAGGTGAACAATTTTTTCTGGTCGACTGGGAGGGTTACAGTTTTGAGGAGAGATCTTGGGAGCCTGAGGAGAATATTGTGGACTGTGAACTTCTCAGGAGTTTTCTGAATCGTAAAAGGAGGGGGAGACCAAAATGGGGGGGTTCTGTTACGTTATGCGCTCTGCCGCACACGCTGCCTGTGAGCGCATGGTCCCGCTACTTGCTGCTGCATCCCCGGACGTGCACGCATGTGAATCTCAGCCCATTACTCACCTGGTGCTTCTCCTGCCCCCGCCTCTGCCACTCTGCTCCAGCACACGTGTCCCCGTCTCCTAGGGCGCGCACACCGGAGCTTTAAGATTTAAAGGGCCAGTGCGCCCATTAGTGAAGTAACACCTGTGGCTCATTGATAAATTCCTCCACCTTCCACACTTCTCTGCCGGATCTTTGTTGCCCTAGTGCCTGAGAGAAAGCGATCCTGAGAGATGCCTTGCCGTGTATCATACCCTTTTTCTCCGTGACCTGACCTTGCTCCTTTGCCGCCTGCCTACTAACCACTTGCTAAGTTCCTGACTATGCTACTGTGACGCCAGCCCTGACCTTCTGCTATCCTGACCACGAGTTACCTTATCCCACCTGTGCCTCGAATCTCCTCAGCCGCCTGTGTGGTCGAGCCATGCCAGGGGTAGCGAGCTGGGTGCCGCCTGCTGCAGCAAATCCATCCCGCTTTGCGGCTGGACTAAGGCCCATTGGTCAATCTGTGGGTCATAGGTTAAGCTGGTGCTCTCTGGGAGAACATGTGACAACAAATCATGTGACTGCATAACATGTGACAGACTTACAGGTCCTCTGCTCTTTCTATACATTAGGATCCTGTCTATACATTAAAGCAGTATACACAACATTCTGGAAACAACAGGGAAAGACCCTGCAGTGGAGCCCCCAGGTCATTGAGGGTCTCAACCTGACAGGGCCTAAGGGTAGTACAGGACCATGTCCTGTACTGGGACATTCCACTAGTGTAAGCTATTCTATACCTTTCAGGCTGTGGAAGCTTCACTCCCTCTTAACACTAAGTCATGCCTACTTTTTTAAAGTGATGTAAGCCCATTAAAAAGCAGCAGATTTGCTAGAAAATTTGTGACTTTTTTGCACCTAGACCAGGTGTACATATCTTACCTGTTCAGGACATGGGGCTTATGCATACGCCTTGCATCCCGAGTCCTTAAGGACGTAGGGCGTATGCATACGCCCGTGGGAATTCCGGTCCCCGCCGCTAGCCGGTTGGGGACCGTACCATGATGCCTGCTGGAATCATTCAGTAGGCATCCCAGCACATCGCGAGGGGGGTCCTGAGACCCCCCATGTCGGCGATCACAGAAAATCGCATGTCAATTCAGACATGCGATTTTCTGCTATTCAGGCTGATCGGGTCTCTGGTGACCCGATCACCAGAAAAATAGGGATGATCGGAGCTGTCAGTGACAGCCCCGATCATCCTGAGGGATAGGAGTGAGGTTGCAGTGCTGCAATCTCCTCCTATCCCCTGCCATTGGTCAGAACTGAATTCCTAGACTGCCCAGGCATGCTGGGAGTTGACATCTGTCCCTTCAGATTTTGCAATTTTCATGAAATTTTTGAAAATTGGCTACTTTGAAGCCCTCTAATTTTTTCAAAAAGTAAAAATATGTCCATTTTATGATGCCAACATAAAGTGGACATATTGCATTTGTGAATAAAAATAAAAAAAATTTGGAATATCCATTTTCCTTACAAGCAGAGAGCTTCAAAGTTAAAAAAAAATGCAAAATTTCCAAAATTTTCATGAAATTTGGGGATTTTTCACCAAAAAAGGATGCAAGTAACGACGAATATTTACCCCCAAAATAAAGTAGAATATGTCACGAAAAAACAGACTCAGAATATTCGGTAAAAGCGATTTAGAGTTATTAATGCGTTAAGTGATGGTGGTCAGAATTGCGAAAAAGGGCTCAGTCCTTAAGGTGAAAAAGGGCTGCGTCCTTAAGGGGTTAAAGAGTAGCTGTCACCAAACTCCAAGGAACAACACTACAACCAGAGGGGACAAATTGACAGCCTCAGGGATCACGTAAAGTATAGGCTGCTCCCCAAAGCGCCTGCAGCCCACTGAGGGTCAATATGCAGACAATCATTCATGTCCACTGTCCCACTTGTATTATTATGCAGCTTTTAATCCTTTGATACTATAGGTCATGCACTTTGTATTCAGTTGTTTGTATCGTGCATTGTTTGCATCATGCTTTATGTATTTATTGTTACTGTATAACATTAGTGCATGTTACACTCTGTTTATTATCCATTACTCAGCAAGATTATCTGCATATGGACCCTGAGTGGGCTCCAGGAAGTTTGAGCAGCACCATATATTATTTTTTCATTCATACTCTCTTTGTGTGACCCCTGAGGGTGTCATTTTGCCCCCTCTGGTTGTAGTGTTGTTCCTTGAAGCAACTTTAAGTATTCTCAATGTGATGTCCTCTTGTTCTCTCTTTTGTAGTTGCATAATAAACTTGTTATATTGAACTGGTGTTTTCATAAATGCAATGGGTATGCATTCTTTTAGTTTTCAGTGTATTTTCTTTGTCTTGCTTGGAGTATTCTATCTACTTGGATACACTTGGTAGAACCCTGATTACATTTATATTTTTGTATAGCTAGCCCCCCCCCCCACCCCACTTCTTTCTCATATATTAACCCTTTACTGACACTGCCTTGTTTTGGCCTTCAGGACGGACGCTCATTTTTTCCACCTACAGGGCCATATGAGGGCTTGTTTTCTGGGGAACCAATTGTGCTATGTAATGACATAATTCATTTTACCACAAAATTTATTTTAGGTTTTGTTTTCTTTTACTACGTTTGCAAAATTACAACTTTTTGTAAGTAAATGAGAATGCTTAAAATAGTTCTCTTCTGACCCCTCCAACTCTCTTATTTTTCATATATGGGGCAGTGTGAGGCTAATCTTTTGCGCTGTTACCCTTGTTTTGTTTACGCTATTAACAGTGCGGTTTTATTACATAGCTAAATAGTTCAGAAGACATGAGTCCATTAAGGTCAACCTATATTCCTAATGAGTCCCTACTGTATTGGTGTAGCAATGCAAAACAAAAACCTCCAAGGAAAGTGGAATTCAGGCGCTGAAGGACCAGACAAGGTGGAGACAGTAAAACATTTATTCCCAGTATGCAACGCGTTTCGCGCATGTGCGCTTCATCAGGCATCAATGATGAATGATGTCTGATGAAGCGCACATGCAAACGCGTTGCATACTGGGAATAAATGTTTTACTGTCTCTACCTTGTCTGGTCCTTCAGAGCCTGAATTCCACTTTCCTTGGAGGTTTTTGTTTTGCATTCCTACTGTATTGGGGCACAGTTTAGACATTTTGATACCACATATGTTTAAGTTTACTTTTATTTACATTATTTTATTAGAAAAATGGTTACAAAAGGACATCTATCCTTTATGACATTATTTATCCTTTTTTTTCACTATCTTTTAGTCCACAAAAGGGACAATTCCATGCAATCTTTTGATTGCAATGAAAGACTTATAGTGCTATGCCGTAAGCATAGCATTGAACAGTGTTATCGGTTCTCTTCTTATACAGACTGCCTAGGCTGCCTGTATCTTCAAAGCACTGATTAGATGGCATGGAGGCAGATGGGACCCTCTGGCCATTGTGTCAGTTTATCGGACTCCGTGTTAACCCTATAATATAGAATTCCTTTAAAAGAAATGCACTGTAACATCATTTTTTATACCTGACACCTGTCTGGACCTGGCCTCAATCTGGCCTCAAACAAAAAGATCTTGATCTTCTTATCTCAACAACTATAACATTATATTACATCAGCAAAATACCACATGAGGAATGCAGAAGAAATTCCTGAACAGAAAAAGGAATGTCAAGACTCTGGGGGAGGGTGCAAACTGTGGGGACTGCCAAAATAATGCTAGATGTATTGTAGCTAATCAGGTTCTTAATAATATGCCCATTCACTGGCATTAGCAATGGGGGCGGGGCTGTGACAACCTCTCATGATATAGAGGATGTGTCACGATGCCGGCTGGCAGGTAGTGGATCCTCTGTGTCAGAGAGGGATGGCGAGGACCGCGCTAGTGGACCGGTTCTAAGCCACTACTGGTTTTCACCAGAGCCCGCCGCAAAGCGGGATGGTCTTGCTGCGGCGGTAGTGACCAGGTCGTATCCACTAGCAACGGGTCACCTCTCTGACTGCTGAAGATAGGCGAGGTACAAGGGAGTAGGCAGAAGCAAAGTCGGACGTAGCAGAAGGTCGGGGGCAGGTGGCAAGGTTCGTAGTCAGGGGAGATAGCAGAAGTTCTGGTACACAGGCTTTAAACACACAAAACGCTTTCACTAGGCACAAGGGCAACAAGATCCGGCAAGGAAGTGCATGGGAGGAGGTTAGATATAGTCAGGGACCAGGTGGAAGCCAATTAAGCTAATTGGGCCAGGCACCAATCATTGGTGCACTGGCCCTTTAAGTCTCAGGGAGCTGGCGCGCGCGCGCCCTAGAGAGCGGAGCCGCGCGCGCCAGCACATGACAGCAGGGGACGGGAACGGGTAAGTGACCTGGGATGCGATTCGCGAGCGGGCGCGTCCCGCTGTGCGAATCGCATCCCCAACGGCCATGACAGAGCAGCGCTCCCGGTCAGCGGGACTGACCGGGGAGCTGCAGGGAGAAAGACGCCGTGAGCGCTCCGGGGAGGAGCGGGGGCCCGGAGCGCTAGGCTTAACAGTACCCCCCCCCTTAGGTCTCCCCTTCTCTTTGTCCGGTAACTGCCTCCCCTGGGATGAGGACACCGGGAAAGGATGGAGGGATTCCTCAACGGCAGGCAGAACAGCAGGAGTAGGAATGGGGAGAGAGGGCAGAGGGCGAGACCTGGCACGGGGCAGTGTGACACCAGGACGAGGGCCATGAGGGGACACAGAGGCTTGCCTGATGGGACTGGGAGGGGGGGAGAGGCATTTCCTGTGGCAGGCAGAGTCCTTAATGACCTTAAGGGGACCGGATACAGGAGGAACCACAGGATCACGGCAGGGAGTACTGGGAACCGGTTGAAGGCAGTCCTTGGAACAAGAGGGACCCCAACTCTTGATCTCCCCAGTGGACCAATCCAGGGTTGGGGAATGGTGTTGAAGCCAGGGTAGTCCAAGGAGAACTTCAGAAGTGCAATTAGGAAGGACAAAAAATACAATTTCCTCGTGATGAGGTCCGATGCACATTAGGAGGGGTTCCGTGCGGTAACGCACGGTGCAATCCAACCTGGCTCCGTTGACCGCGGAAATGTGGAGTGGCTTGGCAAGACGGGTCACCGGAATGCGGAATTTATTCACTAAGGACTCCCGAATAAAATTCCCAGAAGCTCCAGAGTCCAGGCAGGCTACGGCTGAGAGGGGAGAGCTGGCTGAAGTAGAAATCCGAACAGGCACCGTGAGACGTGGAGAAGCCGACTTAGCATCAAGAGACGCCACACCCACGAGAGCTGGGTGCGAGCGTGCGTTTCCCAGACGTGGAGGACGGATTGGGCAATCCACCAAAAAATGTTCAGTACTGGCACAGTACAGACAAAGATTCCCTTCCTTACGGCGATTCCTCTCTTCCAGGGTCAGGCGAGACCGATCCACTTGCATGGCCTCCTCGGCGGGAGGCCTAGGCGCAGTTTGCAGTGGAGACTGTGGGAGAGGTGTCCAGAGATCTAAGTCTTTTTCCTGGCGGAGTTCTTGATGCCTCTCAGAAAAACGCATGTCAATGCGAGTGGCTAGATGAATGAGTTCATGCAGGTTAGCAGGAGTCTCTCGTGCGGCCAAAACATCTTTAATGTTGCTGGATAGGCCTTTTTTAAAGGTCGCGCAGAGAGCCTCATTATTCCAGGATAGTTCAGAAACAAGAGTACGGAATTGTATGGCGTACTCGCCAACGGAAGAATTACCCTGGACCAGGTTCAGCAGGGCAGTCTCAGCAGAAGAGGCTCGGGCAGGTTCCTCAAAGACACTTCGAATTTCCGAGAAGAAGGAGTGTACAGAGGCAGTGACGGGGTCATTGCGGTCCCAGAGCGGTGTGGCCCATGACAGAGCTTTTCCAGACAGAAGGCTGACTACGAAAGCCACCTTAGACCTTTCAGTAGGAAACTGGTCCGACATCATCTCCAAGTGCAGAGAACATTGCGAAAGGAAGCCACGGCAAAACTTAGAGTCCCCATTAAATTTGTCCGGCAAGGACAGGCGGAGGCTAGGAGTGGCCACTCGCTGCGGAAGGGGTGCAGGAGCTGGCGGAGGAGATGATTGCTGCTGAAGTTGCGACACAATGGTGAATACTTCCGACAGCTGGTGGGTTAGATGGGTGATCTGTCGGGATTGCTGGGCGACCACCGTGGTGATATCAGAGATGTAAGGCAGAGGGACGTCAGCGGGATCCATGGCCGGATCTACTGTCACGATGCCGGCTGGCAGGTAGTGGATCCTCTGTGTCAGAGAGGGATGGCGAGGACCGCGCTAGTGGACCGGTTCTAAGCCACTACTGGTTTTCACCAGAGCCCGCCGCAAAGCGGGATGGTCTTGCTGCGGCGGTAGTGACCAGGTCGTATCCACTAGCAACGGGTCACCTCTCTGACTGCTGAAGATAGGCGAGGTACAAGGGAGTAGGCAGAAGCAAAGTCGGACGTAGCAGAAGGTCGGGGGCAGGTGGCAAGGTTCGTAGTCAGGGGAGATAGCAGAAGTTCTGGTACACAGGCTTTAAACACACAAAACGCTTTCACTAGGCACAAGGGCAACAAGATCCGGCAAGGAAGTGCATGGGAGGAGGTTAGATATAGTCAGGGACCAGGTGGAAGCCAATTAAGCTAATTGGGCCAGGCACCAATCATTGGTGCACTGGCCCTTTAAGTCTCAGGGAGCTGGCGCGCGCGCGCCCTAGAGAGCGGAGCCGCGCGCGCCAGCACATGACAGCAGGGAACGGGTAAGTGACCTGGGATGCGATTCGCGAGCGGGCGCGTCCCGCTGTGCGAATCGCATCCCCAACGGCCATGACAGAGCAGCGCTCCTGGTCAGCGGGACTGACCGGGGAGCTGCAGGGAGAAAGACGCCGTGAGCGCTCCGGGGAGGAGCGGGGGCCCGGAGCGCTAGGCGTAACAGGATGGTTGTCAGCAGTAATAGATGGAATAGATGTGACTGTAGTATAAGGTGTGTGGATCTCATATCTGATCACAATGTAATTTATACTATATCCAGTGATGTCAGTAATGGGGCGGGGCTGTGACAACCTCTCAGACATGATTGGTTAATCAAGGTTAGAAATAACATAGCTTCTTTCTTTTAGAAACAATGTCACTCTTGTCCTCAGTTTGTGTGTGGTATTGTCGCACAGTTCCATTGAAGTAAATGGAGCCAAGATGTAATACCCCAATTAGCCTAAGGATGGCTGTGGTGCTGTTTTTTTTTTGTTTTTTTAAAGTACCTATGTTTTCTTTTAAAGAGTACCTGTCACTAAATAAACTGTTCTAAACTAACTCAGGCTATGTTCCCCAACTACTCCTAACACTCCTCCCACCCTTAAAAAAAAAATTCTGAGCTTTAAAAAGCTCTGTATCTTACCTTTCTTCTTGCTCTCATAGTGCAATCTCCCAGCAGGAGAAAGTGGGCGTTGACCAGCAGGCATGACATCATTGAAGCCTGCTGGGGGACCACTTCTGCCCTCACTTCGTTGCAGTTCTGTGATGAATAGAAGACCTCAAGCTCTGTGCAGCAGCTTTCAGTCTGTGTATCTTTCAGTGAGGCTCTTTGAAGCTTTCAGTCTGTGCACCTTTTAGTCTGTGCAGCTGTCAGTAAGGCTCTGTGCAGCTGTCAGTGAGGCTCTGTGCAGCTGTAAGTAAGGCTCTGTGCAGCTGTCAGTGAGGCTCTGTGCAGCTGTCAATCAAGCTCGGTGCAGTTAAACACTTCCTGAGTTTGGTCTCCTACCATTACAAGCAGGAGACCAAAATCTGAGATTTTGATCATCCAACTATATTTTATAAATAGTAAAAGCACTTTAACTGGGAGTGAAAAAATCTGCTTATTAAACATATTTAGGTTGAAATATCAGGAGGAAATGCAAAGGGATAAGAAAAATACTCCATTTAATGTCACATGTCTAAACAAAAATAAGTGCAGTGCTGCCTTATTACTACAAATTACCAGGTCCAGATGACATTCACCCCCATGTTCTAAGGGAATTAAGTAACATGATAGACAGACCAAAGGACTGGCTCATAGCAAATGTGGTGCCAATATTCTAAAAGGGGTTAAAAAATAAAAAGAGCCTATAAATTAATGGCCTGTAAGTTTCACCTCTATAGTGAGTAAACTGTTTGAAGGTTTTCTTAGAGATGCTATACTGGAGTATCGCAATGAAAATATACTTGAACCAACTCCATATCCGGTGGCCCCCAGCTGCCGCTATTAATCCATTAGATGATATTGTCAACTGTGTCTAAATCACAGTTAACAGCATCAATGGTGGGGAAGTGGTTCGGATCTCCCACCTGCAATGCAATCTCGGGCAGGGGATCCGTAGCCATACCAGGCCAAGCCCTTACATAAGGTTCCATGGCTGCTGTGGCAAGCTCTACCAATAGAGCACAGATGTATTGAAGCAGTGCAACATAGATGTACTGTATTAGGCTACTTTCACACTGCTATTGTGCCCCGTCCATAAATGGCCATTAGGCTCTATTTTTATTTTATTTTTTTTAGCCTTTAACAGCCGTTATTGGGACAGTGCACAATGGGCAATAACGGGTCCCGATGGATCCCATTTACTATAGTTATTATTATTATTTTGTAAAATTTGTAGCGGGAGTAGCAGGAGAAAAAGACGGTGCAAGCAGTGTTTTTTCTCCCGCTATTCCCCCTGGCTCCCCTGATGGCCGTACCACTGCCGTATCCTAACGGCAGTGTGAAAGAAGCCTTAATCTATATGAGCCATCTAATGATAAAAATATATCATTATTGATCCTGCCCAGTGAATAAAAAAAAGAAATAAAAAAAACCTAACCACAGAATTGCATTTTTTTGTCTCGTCACATCCCATATATAAAAAAGTCAGATCTATGCCAAACTACAGATCATGGCGCAAAAGGAGTAGTAATAAAAAAAGAGTGGGTCAGAACGAAAGACACAGAGCTTGAGTGTGCTTAAAAGAGGAAATCCAGAGTAATAACTGGAATGGATGATCTACCCCAACAAGTTTGCCGGGTTGACGGATGAGGGGGATGCCATTTCAGAGCTAGCTGTACTGCAGCAAGATACTGCCTCTGACCGCCAGGGTGGTGTCTGCTCCAGTAAGGAGGGAAGGAGGAGTGCAGGGCAGGCCAGACAGGTACTCGTAGTGGGGGACTCAATTATTAGGGGAAAGGGCGATTTGTCACAAAGACCGGGATCGCCAAACAGTGTGTTGTCTTCCTGGCGCTCGAGTTCAGCACATTGTGGATCGGGTTGACAGGTTGCTGGGTGGGGCTGGAGAGGACCCAGCAGGCATGGTACATATTGGCACCAATGATAAAGTAAGAGGTAGGTGGAGTGTCCTTAAAAATGATTTCAGGGACTTAGGCCGCAAGCTTAAGGCAAGGACCTCCAAGGTAATATTTTCTGAAATATTACCTGTACCATGTGCCACACCAGAGAGGCAGCGGGAGATTAGGGAGGAAAACAAGTGGCTCAGAAGCTGGTGTAGGAAAGAAGGGTTTGGGTCCATGGAGGACTGGGCTGAATTCGCTGTTGGTTACCGGGTCAATGAGGAGGGTGCAGCTGTGCTTGGGGAGAAGATGGCTTGGGGAGAAGATGGCTAGAAAGGTGGAGGAGTGTTTAAACAAGGGACTGGGTGGGAGGGAACATACAACATAGAGGGGAAGATAGTGTAGATAGAGAGGGGGGACTTACTAATGTACCTGGGGGTGAAGCGGAGGGAGGGGTTAGAATAATTAATAGGGATAGGCTTCATACACATACACCATTGAATTGCATGTTGACTAATGCCAGAAGTCTGTCCAATAAAACTGACGAACTGGAGTTGATAATGTCTGAGGAGAATTATGACATAGTGGGTATAACAGAGACTTGGTTGGACGATAGCTGTGGCTGGGCGGTCAACATACAGGGTTATAGCCTATTCAGGAAGGATCGGACAAAACGGAAAGGGGGAGGCATTTGTCTTTATGTAAAGTTCAGTCTGAAGGCCGCACTGCGGAAGGATATATGGGAGGGAAACGATAATGTGGAATCATTGTGGGTGGAAATATAAATAAATAAATAGATAAAAATAAAAAAAAATTCTGATAGGGGTTTGCTATAAGCCACCAAACATAATGGGAGAGGCAGAAGATCAATTACTGAGGCAAATAAACAAGGCAGCAAATCAAAATGAGGTGATAATAATGGGGGACTTTAGCTATCCTCATTTTAACTGGGAGACTGAGTCCTGTGAATCTCATAAAGGAAACAGGTTTCTGACTATAGCTAAAGACAATTATCTGTCCCAAATGGTGCAGGGCCCGACCAGAGGGGGCACCCTACTGGAAATAATGATCATAATATAATACAATATAACTTGTTCTTCAATTAGGGAATCTCTTGAGGGGCCACAAAAACTATGAACTTTAGAAAGGCAAAGTTTGATCAACTCAGAGAAGTCCTTAACAATATAAAATGGGATAATGTTCCTAAAACAAGAATACTGACTTTTAAAAATATCAAATTGCCAAAGAGAGTAAAACTAATCCCAACATTTGCTTTAACTACGTAAATAGCAAAAAAGGTCAAAAATGAAAGTGTAGGCGCTATATAAAATGATGAGGAAGAAATTATAAACGGGGATCAGGAAAAAGCAAATATATTAAACAAATTCTTCTCCACTGTATTCACCGAGGAAAAGAAATGCCAGGAGAATACAGCGAGATAAGGTAAACTCCCCAGTACAGGTCACCTGTCTAACCCAGGAAGAAGTACAGGTCACCTGTCTAACCCAGGAAGAAGTACAGTGCCGCATACAAAAAATCTAAATAGATAAATCACCAGGTCCAGATGGCATTCACCCCCGTGTTCTAAAGGAATTTAGTCATGTAAAAGACAGACCCCTATTTATAATATTCAGGGACTCTATAGTGACAGGGACTGTTCTCCAGGACTGGCGCATAGCAAATGTGGTGCCGATATTTAAAAAGGGATCAAAAGGTGACCCCGGGAATTATAGACCAGTTAGTTTAACCTCTGTTGTATGTCAATTGTTTGAGGGTTTTCTAAGGGATGCTATTTTGGAGTATCTTGATAAAAATAAATGTATGACTCCATATTGGCATGGCTTCATGAGGGATCGGTCCTGTCAAACTAACCTGATCAGCTTTTATGAGGAAGTGAGCTCCACACTGGACCAGGGGCAATCGCTGGATGTCGTATATCTGGATTTTTCCAAAGCATTTGATATGGTGCCACATAAAAGGTTGGTGCATAAAATGAGAAGGAAGGGGCTGGGGGAGAATGTGTGTAAGTGGGTAAGTAAGTGGCTCAGTGATAGGAAACAGAGGGTGGTTATTAATGGTACTTATTCTGATTGGGTGACTGTTACTAGTGGGGTACCACAGGGGTCAGTCTTGGGTCATGTTCTATTTAATATATTTATTAATGACCTTGTAGAGGGGTTGAATAGTAAAGTAGCAATCTTTGTAGATGATACTAAACTCTGTAAAGCAGTAAACACTATAGAGGACAGTGCACTGTTACAAATGGATCTGGATAGATTGGAGGTTTGGGCTGGGAAGTGGCAGATGAGGTTAAACACTGATAAATGTAAGGTAATGCACATAGCGAGGAAAAATCCGGGCTGGGATTATGTGTTAAATGGGAGAACACTTGGGATGACTGACGTGGAAAATGACTTGGGAGTCTTAGTTAACAGTAAATTTAGCTGTAGTGACCAGTGTCAGACAGCTGCTGCCAAGGCAAATAAAATCATGGGGTGCATCAATAGGGGCATAGATGCCCACGACAAGGAAGTAATTCTACCGCTGTACAAATCACTAGTCAGACCACAGATAGAATACTGTGTACAGTACTGGGCACCAATGTACATGAAAGATATAGTGTAGCTGGAGAGGGTTCAAAGATGGGCAACCAGGGTAATACGGGGAATGGGAGGACTGCAGTACCCAGAAAGATTATCAGAATTAGGGTTATTTAGTTTAGAAAAAATAAGGCTAGGGGCGACCTAATAACTATGTATAAATATATCAGGGGACTGTACAGAGATCTCTCCCAGGACTGGAGGGGTCTGGATGCATTTTTGGAGAATAATAACATTGCTGGTTATGTATACTAGATTTATAGGGACAGAAGGTTGATCCAGGGATTTATTCTGACTGCCATATTTGGAGTCAGGAAGGAATTTTTTCCTCTAGTATGAGGGTTTTTTGCCTTCCTCTGGATCAACTCAGTAGGGGCTTATTAGATTTATAGGTTGAACTTGATGGACTCTGGTCTTTTTTCAACCTTATGAACTATGTTACTATGTTACTATTTTACCATACCTAGAAAGATTATCAAAATTAGGGTTAGTGTATGTTCACACATAACCCTATGTATACACAGTGCAGCAGAATCCCATTGAAATCAATGGGACTCTGCTGCAGCAGAATATCCGTGCGGAATTCCGCACAAAAATTCCATCGTGTGAACAGAGCCTTAGGGAACTTCCAATGAGGAATTGATTCTGCCAAAAGAATGAGCATGTAAATTGTTTTGGTGGAATCCGCCCGAAATGGCACTACAGTATTCTATGTCCATACTGACATTTAGCTCCAATTCTGGAGGAGACTGCAGAGCACTGAAATTTGGTAGTGTGAGCATACCCTTATTTGGGGTGACTTATAACTGTATAAATAGCAATGGTCAATACAGAAATCTGTTTCAGCCCTGAACAGTATCTGTAAAAGGAGGCATCCTCTACATCTAGAGGAAAGAAGGTCTTTACATCAGGGGACTATTTACTGTAAGAGCAGTAAAACCATTACACTCTGTATATAAAGTTGTCATTTTGAACACATTATACATTCTTTTTTAGTTTATAAAAGGTATACACGGTATAGTTACTAGATTTAGGAGAAGGGTCATCTAGGAATTTATTCTGAATGCCCGATTTTTCAGGAAATAATTTTTTTCTCTAATGTGAGGAACATTTTGATTTCTACCTTATGGGTTATTTTTGGTACATCAGACAAATCCCCCACGCTCTCCTCCCCCCATCCCCACCCACCTTACAAATGGTGATGGGTTAGGGTTAATTTAACTCTACATTATTTTAGTTGACGTATAAGTAATACATACATTTAGTGTGGTAAACCTGCCTGTGCCGTATGTATGCATACAATGCATACGATGGGGGATGCCTGCAGCAGACTACAAGTACCACAATGGCATCCTACACCAGATGAAAAGTGTGGATGTGTAACATATAGAATAATACATAAATTTAGGTGCACTACTGTGGTAGCTGTAGACAGTAACATATGACTAACCCTCAAAATTATGTTAAAATTGAGACATTAGCCAGTATATCCTTGTATGAAGGACATACCTGAGCCCGCACACCAACACCAAGGTTTCTCAAGTGGAACGGGACCTAAGACTAAACCTACCTGTGCGTGATCAGCAAAACCAGGGGCCAGTGGGTAATTACAGCGGCATTAGGTCTGACTCACAGCCTGCTCCCTGTTACCTCCAGTGTGGCTGGGCACACATACAATTGGAGGAGGAAGGAAGGCTATGAGCCCCACCCAAGTAGGCTGATATGTTGCCGCCATCACAGGTGCACCCAAATGCTGTCTATAATAGGGATTAAGGACCATATACATATAAGTAATGTTTACCTAGTTCTATAAAAATATTTTGAGTCATTTGGATGTTATGCTGGAACCTACATACATAAGTTGAGTTTCATATATAAAGACCAGCTGAGTTCCTGGCGTTGCCTGGTCTTCCTACCGAACTCAAGTGGGAAAAGAAAAGCATCAATAATGCTCTCGTCCTCATATGCTGACCTCATATCCCTTCCGCATATCCCGTCCTCATTTGCTATCTCATGCACTATTCTCTCCACCTGCCTCTTTAAAAGTCCGGAGCAATCTCTGTAGCCCAGCAGTAATGCGATCAGGAGATGTATCTGAAGTCCCATAGACTTGCATGGATGTTTAAAGAAAACCCCCACTATCACAAGGGGGTGGGTTATGGTCGATTTACTGAACTCTACTATATTTGTTTGGGGCCATATACTATATGTGTTTCAAATGTTGTCAGGTGTAAAATGTCAAACAGAGCTAATTTCTTCTAAAAATGGCACCACGCCTATTTTCCAGTGGTGTGTGGTACTACAGCTGGGCTCACTTCAATGGGACCAAGCTGTAATACCACACACCACCTGAGGACATGAGTGGCACTGTTTATAGCTCTGTTTTTAAAACCCTGGATGACCCCTTTAAATTTGTGCACATATTTGACAATAAATGTAAAAACCTCAGTGTTTGCATGGTGCTACGGTTTTCAGCTATGAATGGCGACACATGTGGCCTTAGCCTAACTGAAGCAGGGGGTGTTGTTCTGTCATAATTGTTCTGAGATTAGTGGTTTGGGCTACTAGGTAATACTATGATAAGGATCTTTAGAGCAGTACTTGTGACATCTCATTTCTCTCATTCTCCTTCCTTGTTTGATAACAATGATGAGAACTGACAGGAGAATAATGTGCGCCCGGACGCCATCTTTTCAGCCCTGGTAGCCGCAGGTCTGCAGATGTTCAGAGCACCATGATTGCACTAATTAGGGAATCTAGAATGTATGGCCTCGTTAGTGACTGACGTCATGTGACTTACTCTGCCAGCCTTCCCTGTGCTTTATATGACCCCTGGGCAGGGGGCACATGTTATGCACTGGAAAAGCCGATCACGAAATGTGTTTGTTTTTTATTTTTTGTTTTTTTCCCATTCTTTATTTAACTTTTTGTCTTCAAATAAATAAATAAATAAAAATTTAACACTAAGCCACACAGAGATAACAAAGCATTGTGATCTGGCTGGACAAATTTAAAGCAAAATAAATCGCACATACACAGTGATAAGTATATCATCTTGCTAGGAGATCCCTCAAAGGGGGGTTGCTAGCACACTGAACCTACAACACATTAGTGGGAAATATATGAAGTGAAAAATTTCTGGGCACCCGACAGATCCCATTGTGGTGTCCCGGTACAGGACCTGGTCCTGTCCCTGTCTAAAGTCCCCTCAGCCAGAGTCCCTTCATTCCAAAGGGCTCTCCTGCAGGGCTTACCCCTGGTCACCTCATATATATTGTATATTGTTTAATATATATATATATATATATATATATATATATATATATATATATATGTGTGTGTAATATAAATGTATAGGAAATATAAATGTATAGGAACTTTCCCGGGTCACGTGATGTACAATTGTAATGTATAATTGCTTAAGGACCTTCCAGGGTCATGTGATGTACGCAGAGTTCACTGGGTTCAGGACTTACAGGTTTGCTGACCAATGAGCTTAGTCCAGCCCCTTATTATATAAAGGGCTGTAGCCACTAAATTCTCTCTCTGGATTATCAAGCAAGCACAAACATCTCAGCAGAAATCACAATTCATCTAGGCAAAGCCTAAGAACCTGCAGCCACTAAACCGTGAGTTACCAAGCTCAATCTATTAAATCCTGTGTGACTACTACCAGCTAAAATATTATAATTTGTGGCACAGTGGCCGGCATCAAAGCTCATTAATTCAAAGTTCCAGCAAAACCTGTTAGGAACCTGCATTTCGGTTACCTCTTAACCCCTTAAGGACTCAGGGTTTTTCCGTTTTTGCACTTTCGTTTTTTCCTCCTTACCTTTTAAAAATCATAACCCTTTCAATTTTCCACCTAAAAATCCATATTATGGCTTATTTTTTGCGTCGCCAATTCTACTTTGCAGTGACATTAGTCATTTTACCCAAAAATGCACAGCGAAACGGAAAAAAAAATCGTTGTGCGACAAAATCGAAAAAAAACCGCCATTTTGTAACTTTTGGGGGCTTTCGTTTCTACGCAGTGCATATTTCAGTAAAAATTACACCTTATCATTATTCTGTAGGTCCATACGGTTAAAATGATACCCTACTTATATAGGTTTGATTTTGTCGCACTTCTGGAAAAAATCATAACTACATGCAGGAAAATTTATACGTTTAAAAATGTCATCTTCTGACCCCTATAACTTTTTTATTTTTCCACGTATGGGGTGGTATGAGGACTCATTTTTTGCGCCGTGATCTGAAGTTTTTATCGGTATGATATTTGTTTTGATCGTACTTTTTGATCACTTTTTATTCATTTTTTAATGATATAAAAAGTGACCAAAAGACGCTTTTTTGGACTTTGGAATTTTTTTGCGCGTACGCCATTGACCGTACGGATTAATTAATGATATATTTTTATAGTTCGGACATTTACGCACGCGGCGATACCACATATGTTTATTTTTTATTTTTTTTACACTGTTTTATTTTTTTTATGGGAAAAGGGGGGTGATTCAAACTTTTATTAGGGAAGGGGTTAAATGACCTTTATTAACACTTTTTTTTTACATTTTTTTTGCAGTGTTATAGGTCCCATAGGGACCTATAACACTGCACACACTGATCTCTAATGCTGATCACTGGCGTGTATTAACACGCCTGTGATCAGCATTATCGGCGCTTGACTGCTCCTGCCTGGATCTCAGGCACGGAGCAGTCATTCGTCGATCGGACACCGGGGAGGCAGGTAAGAGCCCTCCCGGTGTCCGATCAGCTGTTCGGGACGCCGCGATTTCACCGCGGTGGTCCCGAACAGCACGACTGAGCAGCCGGGTCACTTTCACTTTCACTTTAGAAGCGGCGGTCAGCTTTGACCGCCGCTTCTAAAGGGTTAATACCGCACATCGCCGCGATCGGCGATGTGTGGTATTAGCCGCGGGTCCCGGCCGTTGATTAGCGCCGGGACCGACGCAATATGATGCGGGATCGCGGCGCGATCCCGCTTCATATCGCGGGAGACGGCGCAGGACGTAAATATACGTCCTGCGTCGTTAAGGGGTTAAGAGACTGTTATGTTTAAAGACTGTTGCATAAAATCTTCAAGTAAAGTTCTTGAGTTTATTTATATACAGTTGATGGTAGGACCATTAACACTAAGGAAATCACACCCTGGCATCACGACATCTAAGGGTTAATACCACCAGACCCTGCACTTACATCACCACAACACCCCAGACACCACAACTCTCCTGGTTCACCACACCATAACATATTGTCAGAATACTAAGCAGGATAGTAAAACACAATCGGTAAAACAACCATCCCACTGAAACTGGGCAATGTTTTAAATCGGTATACCTAAACCAGTAGAAGAGTGGAACTGTGGGAGAGGACAGAAAAAAAGGAAGACAGAAGACTAGAGCAGTGTTTCTCAAGCACGGTCCTCAAGACTCCCCAACAGGTCATGTTATTAAGATTTCCTTAGTCTTTCACAGATGATGTAGTTGTGGTGATGCCTGATTCACTGACCATAATTATATCACTTGTGAAAGACTAAGGAAATCCAGAAAACATGACCTGTTGGGGGTTCTTGAGGCCCGCGCTTGAGTAACACTAGACGAGAGGGAAAATAGAAGAAGACACCTCCCCAGAAGCCTGAACAGAACCTCCAAAAGACCACTAAAGATGCTTAGGCAGCAGTGAGCAAATTCTTATACTACAGGGAGTGTTCAAAAACTGTCCAGGTGGAGAGGAAGGGCTCCATTCTATTGTGTAGTGATGCAGTCAGCTCCTCTATTCTCTGGATTTTTTCAAGATCATGAAATGTGTTTCTTATTGGGGTTGGAGGACTGCTTATGAACACATCAGCCCTAAAGAGCTTCCTTTAGAATAAAGGCAAAGAACAATAAACCTTTTGCTGGACTGAGTAGGTCGGTCACAGCGTTTAGTTATAACATTTATAAATAACATTAAATTGTAAACAAGACCGCGTTCCGGTCAACAGTAATTGTAAACAATGGCTGAAGCACTATACCGGACGCCAGCATTACCAGCGGGTAACTCCGCCTTCAGCCTCCCGATCTCTGTAATTCTCCTTCTCCAACGCCTGCTGTGACTTCATGAAGGAACAGGAACCTGAAAACAGAAAACCAGAGACACATACAATAGACAAAAACTGTGATAAGCTACCCCACAGGGGCAGAAAACAAAAGGCAGGAATGGGTAATGTATAAAGTCAAGCATCTGCACAACTTTTTAATTTTTTTTATGATTTAAAAAAATATATAAAATAGGGGGTTACATGGCACCAAAAATGAAAGGACAAAAGATACAACAGACCAGAAAAATTAAATAAAGGTACCACCGGAAAAAAACATACAAATGAGGGGCGGGAGGGGCGGGAGCTTCTGCACGCCTGTTATGATTCGGCTAGCTGGATGTGGATCCTCTGGGTCAGCGAGGGATTGGCGTGGACCGTGTCGGTGGACCGGTTCTAGGGTTGCTACTGGTTTTCACCAGAGCCCGCCGCAAAGCGGGATAGTCTTGCTGCGACGGTAGCAACCAGGTCGTATCCACCGGCAACGGCTCAACCTCGCTGACTGCTGAGAAGGCGTGGGACAGAAGGACTAGGCAGAGGCAAGGTCAGACGTAGCAGAAGGTCGGGGCAGGCGGCAAGGTTCGTAGTCAATGGTAATAGCAGTAGGTCAAGAACACAGTAAAGGTAAACACAGTAAGCTTTCTCTAGGCACAAAGGCAACAAGATCCGGCCAGGAAGTGCAGGGGAAGTGAGGTTATATGGACAGGGAGCAGGTGGAAGCTAATCAGACTGATTGGGCCAGGCACCAATCACTGCTGCACTGGCCCTTTAAATCTTAGAGAGCTGGCGCGCGCGCGCCCTAGAGAGCGGAGCCGCGGGCGCCAGAACATGACAGCCGGGGACCGGGACGGGTAAGTGGCTTGGGATGCGATTTGCGAGCGGGCGCGTACCGCTATGCGAATTGCATCCCCATCGTGAATGTCAGTGCAGCGCTCCCGGTCAGCGGGTCCGACCAGGGCGCTGCATAGAGGAGAACGCCGCGAGCGCTCCGGGGAGAAGCAGGGACCCGGAGCGCTCGGCGTAACAACGCCGGTAAGCCAGACTGGCATTAGCAGGGAAAAGAGGGAGGTTTAATCTAACAGGAGGCGTATGCAAGTGTAAAGGGGCCTAACTCTATGGTCTGCAGAGCCTGTGTAGACCTGGGAATCAGCGGTATTTACTGGTGTATATACAGTCCCTATGTGGTGGTAATGGTAATGGTCATGGTGTGGCAGTATTTTTGTCACTTGTATTATTCTTGGTAATACTGGTCTCAAGTATACAGAATTTGGTCAGTAACAGTATAATGTTAATATGTATGGTAAGAATATTGTTCCTCATGTACTGGTATTATTATTGGTGATATTTGTCTTAGTATACAGGATTAGGTCAGTTACAGTATGATGGTAATGTGTTTGTTGATAAAATTCCTCCTTCCTTTCTCCTCATTGAACTAAAGGGCTCTTGTTTTTTTATGTCCTCTGTTTTAAAATATTGCTTTCATAGACGATGGGGAAGATAGTGGGTTGGCCCTGGGGGCAGACTCGGGGGGGGCAGACCACAGAGGGGGCAGGCCTTGAGCTTTGTATGGCGCCCCAAAATTTCTGACGGCAGCACTGGATAAATTTATCGAAACTGCCTAACAATAAATGTGCCTTTGTAGCCCCAAGCAACCAATCACACCAAAGCTTCCTTTTACCAAAGCATCTTTAAATAAGCCATGGTGTGTTTGATTGCTGTGGGTTACAAAGACAATGTTGCTGTTTAATAATTCTGCCCCCAGTTGTTTCAATTTATCCCTATTTAGCAAAACTGTTCAAAAGAAAACCTGTCCTTGTTGCCCATAGCGACCCATAAAAGCTTGGCTATTATTTCTTAATCAGTTCCAAGACTGGACTGGTTCCCAGGTTTTTTTGTTTATTTATTTATTCATTTTTTTAGTTTAACACTGAGTTTTTGATACCCCTGATGTCCATGAAAATGAACAGCAAAGGTTCTATGGTGGTGGATGTTATGCTTACAAACGTATAGTGATTATGGGGGAGATTCATCAAAACTTGTGCTGACTGAAAGTCGACCAGTTGCCAATAGCAACCAATCAGACCGCTTCTTTCATTTTTGAAAAGACCTCTGAAAATTACAACAATGGAATCTGACTGGTTGCAATGGGCAACTAGTCAACTTTCCTCAGCACAGGTCTTGATGAGTCTCCACCTATATGTGTATATTATGTACAGACGCAGTGAGGTCAAGTGCAGGGGCCTGTGATTGATGGTGATGGTTATTATGATGATGTATATGAAATGGTTATATGTGTACATTATGCATAAACATGCTGGGTGCAAGTCTTGGAATGATGGTGTTGATTATGTTGATGAATGTACAGTAGAGATATGTGTATATTATATTCAGATACAGTGAGGTCAGGTTCGGCAGTGGAGGTAATAGTGCTAAATGTTATGATGATGTGCAGTGGTAATGGGGAAATTTACCAAAACCTATGGGCAACCAAATGTGTACAGACACACAGGGAATTATGGTAGTAGTTGTTATAATGATGCACAGTGCTATGAAGAATTATTTGCTTTTCTTTTATTTTTGCTATTTTGCCCCATTTAGACTAGGTTTTCACACAGGTTTTTTTCTGGCATTTTTTGGAAAATAGCCATTGCAGTTTTTGAGTCAGAAGTGCATCCAGCAGGAAGGAGAAGTATTAGTCCTTCTTTTATATTTCCCATTCCTTTTAAAGGGTTATTCCGCCCCTAGACATCTTATCCCCTATCCAAAGGATAGGGGATAAGATGTCAGATCGCCACGGTCCTGCTGCTGGGGACCCCGGGGATCCGCTCTGCACGTAATGATGGGCGGTACAGGGGCCGGAGCATCGTTACATCACAGCTCCGCCCCTCGTGATGTCACGGCCCGCCCCTTTCAATACAAGTCTATGGGAGGGGCCGTGGCGGATAAGATGTCTAGGGGCGGAATACCCCTTTAAATACACTTCTGGCTTTCGCTCAAAAAATGCAGTGGCAGTTTTCCCCAAAATGCCAGAAAGGGACCAGGATTGCTAATTTTGGTCACCTTGCCTCCAAAAAGTGAAACCATAATGAGTAAAAAAGATTGCATGCGCTTCGAAAATTGTGGTAATAAAAACTATAGCTCGCCCCTAAAAAAAAAAAAAAAAAATAAACACAATTTTGTCAGTGCAAAAATAAAAAAGTTATGGCTGTCAGATTATGGCAATGCAAAAAGTTTTAGTTTTTTTTAGTTTTTGATTTTAAATAATTTTATTGAATAAACTATGTAAAACATAAAAAAATGTAAATTGATATTGCCATAATCATACCGACCCCAAAAATTATAAATAACATGTAATTTATACCACACAGTGAATTCTATAAAAAAAAAACATATGATAGAAATTCTTAATTTTTTTAATCCTGCCTTTTCCAAATATATAATAAAAACTGATCAACAAGTCATATGCTCCACAATGGTACCAATAAAAACAGCTCTTCTCACAAAAAGCCTGAAAAATTTACTGAAAATAAAAAGTTATAGCTGTCAGAATATGTCGACACTAAAACAAAGGTTTTTTTCCCCAAGGTTTCCCAAGAAATGTCATGTTGGCAGGGAAAAGTGCAGCCCTGAGCTCACCCACAGCCACTTTTCCTGCCTACTTGAGTATCTGCCCTAAACGACGGATCCTCAACTGGATGACGATCCCTGTTCTCAGTAAGTGCAGGGTGTAACAAGGTCAAACATAATAAACACAGAACAGACTTCAGGGAAACAGGCAAAGAGTTAATAGGTAAAGTTCAAGAAACAAAACAAAGGATAAACACACCAACAGGTAGAGAGTGGTCAATCAGGCTGGGTTCAAACTAAGATAGCAGCAGAGGTACAAGATGAAATGAGCAGAGAATAGTAATGTGACAAGCCAAGGTCAGAATACACAGGATAAACAATCAAGTAGTAAACAAGAGCTAGTGCAGAGGAATTGAGCGCAAGCAACTTGAGATACAAACTGGCTGTGTATTTGTGTGCATAGCCAGTTTGTATCTCAAGTCCACTGATAGGCCCACACATCATCACACCAACACATGATTCTTAAGCCAAGCTCAAAAACAGATCCTACCATTACAATGTATCTACAGTGGTATATGGTCACATATGGGGTAATGCTGAGAAATTGCATATCAAATTTTAGGGTGCTTATTTTCCAGTAGTCTTTGTGAAAATTATAACATTTTAGGCTGCTTTCACACTATAAAATGTATCTCATTATAGTCTATGGGATTTTTACATTTTCCGTTTTAACCCGTTATAGCTCATTATTAATAACGGGTGTTATTTTGTGACGGGAGAATGAACGGAAGAAATAGTGCATGCACTATTTCTCCCGTTACTATGTTCTATCACAAAATATCGTCCGTTATTGATAACGGGCTATAATGGGTTAAAACGGATAATGTAAAAATCCCATAGACTATAATGGGATTTTCTAACAGCCGTATGGGATTTTGTAATGGCCGTTTAACGTCCGATTTTCAGGGTTTTTATAACGGAACATTGAACGGATCTTTAAAACGGATTAATTTTATAGTGTGAAAGCAGCCTTAGTTGTAATTACATAATATTGAAAAAACTGTCATTTTACATTTTCTATGACCAAATTTTGATTAATTTTATGAAACATCTGTTGGGGTCCAAAAGTCAAAACCACTTCAGAAATAAATGAGTCCCTTAAAATATCGATTTTGAAAAATCAATAATAAAAATATGAAAAATTCTCGCTAAACTTTCTAAAAAATATTAAAAGCAATTTGCCAAGTGATGCCAATGATGCCATGAATTATTGTTCATGTGAATTATTAGCTAATTTATTCGGCATTACTAGAATTTCAATCTTAAAAAAATGCTAAATCTTTCAAATATTTTCTACTTTTGGAGTTTTTCACAAATGAGTGCTGAAGGTAACCATTACAGCAGGCTCAATCCTAAGCAGCCTGTCAGTGGAGCGCAGATAACACTGATCAATGCCGTGCTATGGTACAGAATTTGCAATCGAAAGACTGCATCTAATAGTCCCCTAATGTGAATGATATGTGAATAAATGTGAATAAGCCACTTCCAAAATAAAAATTTAGATCACCCCCATTTTCCCATTTTTCAAATAAAATAATGTTAACAAAAATAAACATAAACATATTTGGTATTACCTTGTTGGCAACTGTCCAAACTATTAAAATATAACATTAATGAAAATGCATGGTGAATGGTGTAAATGTAAAAAAATACCAAAGTCCAAAATTGCTAATTTTGGTCACTTTTTATAGCAGAAAAAAATTATGAAAAGTGATCATAAAATGCCATTGAAACAAAAATGGGCAATATACAGAAAATAAAAGTGTAATAGGGGTAAAAAAAAAAAAAAGAAAAAAAAAAGAAAAAAGATTTTAAGCATACTCATTTTCTTACAATCTATATACAAATATATATAAATTAAGCATCATTGTAATCATATGGACCTACAGAATAAAGATAACTTTTCGGTAAAGGTTTTTACCGAAAAGTACACCGTGTGCAAGCAAATTCCGCCAAAAGTTGCAAAATTTTTTTATTTTTTATTTTGCCCCACAAATATATATGTATATATTTTGGTTTCAACGTAGATTTAGTGGTAAAATGAGTGATGTCATTACAAAGTACAATTGCTGGCAGAAGAAACAAGTCCTTATATGAGTCTGTAGTTGGAAGATTGAAAGCGTTATTAGACTATTAGAAGGCGAGGAGGAAAAAATGAAAGAAAAATGTGGAAATTTTTTTTTTTAAATTAACTAGTGCCAGAAAGTTAAACAAATTTGTAAATTTCTTCCGTTTCAAAATCTTAATCCTTTTAGTACTTATCAGCTGCTGTATGCTACAAAGGAAGTTCTTTTCTTTTTTAAATTTCCTTTCAGTCTGACCACAGTGCTCTCTGCTGACACCTCTGTCCATGTCAGCAACTGTCCGGAACAGGAGAGGTTTGCTATGGGGATTTGCTCCTGCTTTGGACAGTTCCTGACATGAACAGAGGTGTCAGCAAAGAGCAATGTGGTCAGACAGAAAAGAAATTCAAAAAAATTAACTTTCTCTGTAGTATACAGCAGCTGGTAAGTACTGGAAGGACTAAGATTTTAATATAGAAGTCATTTACAAATCTGCTTAACTTTCTGGCACCAGTTGATTTAAAAAAAATGACTCCTACTGGAGTACCCCTTTAAGGGCTTGAAAAAAAGGATAACATGCATTTTTTAGTTTGACTGGTGAACCCCTATCTCCCATGTTCACATATTTTGGTCAGTAGTTTTAGGCTAAATACATCAAGTCCAAAAGCAAAAAGAAGGCAAAAAACTCTGAAATGTTGTGACTTTCTTAGCTGAAAAAACGAATGTTTTTAAAGTAGTCTCAATTTTATGGTATGATTATATATGTACCTTATGTACAGGCACAGTGAGGTCAGGTGCTGCGTGGGACTGCGGGGATAATGATGATGATGGTGGTGGTTGTTGTACAATGCTGCCGACAGTTGTGTTGTCTTCCCTTTTTTCTTGGAGCAGCTTTGGATGTTATGTCTGGTGATAGGAAAGATATGTAGAAACATGTGAGAAGTGACAGGCAGCTGCCAGACCCCATGTCCTGTAGTGTCTACAGACTGAGACATTCTCCATGAAGGTGACATTCTCCCCCCACTGACTGGAGATTCATTGTATACATTGGGGACGTTGCAGTGTTTACCTTGTTTGCCTTCTCCTCCCATCTCATCTGACATTATGGGGGAGTCATGTCATGTTCCTTCTCATCCTTCTCCTGACTGGATATTAATGAGCAGTTGGAAGTTCAATAAAGCATCTGGAAATGAGTCTGTGTAAAATTCTGAGAGAGGTGGGGCTGTCAAAAACCCCTTGTGGAGACGTGTGCTGGAAGCCATGTTTATGTATAGAGATAGTGATCTGAAAGATGGCAGTAGAACGATGTGCCCTAACAATCTTCTCAGGCGTGTAGAGATAACGTTGCCTTGCGTGTAGAGATAAAGTCGGCTATGTTCACACTTTGGGTTTTTTTTTTACCCATTTTTTTCCCATAAAATGGTTGTAAGGCTAGGTTTCCAGGCAGGTTTTTTTTTCAGGCGTAACTTGGAATACTGCCACTGCAGTTTAGGAGCCAAGGCCAGAAGTCTATCAAAAAGGAATAGTACATATAAAGGAAGGACTTATACTTCTCCTCCCTTATAGATCACTTAAGGTTTTGGCTGAAAAACTGCAGTGGCAGTTTTCAAAAAAAAAAATAATAATAATAATTAATATATATATATATATATATATTTATATATATACAGTGTATAATTTCAACATGCGATGTCCTCTAATACGATCGCATGTTGAGGGCAGCATCAACATACAATGCTTTTTTATGTCGGGGCCATCGCATGAATGGCTATCCCGCAGCGCTGACTGCTTCAGCTGCCACCGGATAACCGTTTACGGTGCCCAGTGATCTCCGGTGATGTCTCTTACCTGTCCTCGGGGCTCCGGCACGCTCTCCATCGATGTCATTACGTCGCTGCGCACGCCGTCCCGTCATCCAATAGGAGCGCCGTGCGTAACAACGTGATGGTGGCGACTGAGTGCGCGGATGCCGGGGAAGCAGAGGCCTTACCGGAGCGTCGGGGACACCTCAGGGACACGGTGACAGCGATGGATGGCAACATCCAGGGGAGCGGTGACGAGCGGTGACGGTCCGGAGCGGCAGGGACGGGTGAGTACAACTTCCTCTAACAGTGGTCTTCAACCTGCGGACCACCAGATGTTGCAAAACTACAACACCCAGCATGCCCGGACAGCCAACGGCTGTTCGGGCATGCTGGGTGTTGTAGTTTTGCAACATCTGGAGGTCCGCAGGTTGTAGACCACTGTCCTATACATTACATTGCACGGATCCCTCAACATGCGATGGTTTCAACAAATGATGGTCCGTTTGGAACGGATTACCATTGTATGCTGAGGGACCACTGTATGTATGTATATATATATATATATATATATATATATATATATACACACTGCTATATCACACTTCAGCAAATTAGCTGGGCAGAGGAAAATACGCAGCATTTATTGCTATGAGCAGACTTATAGGGCTTCCCCACCGCAGCCGTGTGTGTGCAGTGAGGTTTGGAGGCGGGCCTGCACATCACAGTCACACCCGCGCACTTAGCCCGCCTCCAAGCCCTACTCCACACACAGGGCTGTGGCGGGGAAGCTCTGTGTGTCTGCTTGTATTAAAATACGCTGCATATTTCTCGCTGCCCGGAAAATTTCCCTCATCTTGAAATACACAGCATATATGCTACATATGACCCTACCCTTAATCTTCCACTGATCGAAAAATGCCACTCAAAGGAGGAAAAAAATACCGTTACATTTCCTAATTGACTCCTAGCTAACATGTAGATGTAGTGTATTTACTGAAGATAAAAAAAAATGACGTGTAAAACCCTGGAATGACTATGCAATTTTGGGGTTCTCTGGAAGCTTGGCTTGTTGCCAGTGGTCCTTCTCATTACCATCAAAGAACCGGCAAAACTGCCTCCTGCTAGGGACAGGGGGCTTTTATACTCACATACACACATGTCCCCTACAGGTGTCGGCTGTTTTGTGTCTGAAGCAGTCATGTAACATGTTATACACCATATATGTGAATGGCAGTGGAATACTACAGTCAGGCTGAACATGGCAGCAGGTTGCATGTTCTGTGTTCTCGCACGTGTCATTAGTTACAGATGACATTTTCTGACTAATCCCTGACAAGCCTGACATGTCCTCAGAGGGGGTCACACGGGATTCCTCTTGATCTTGCTCAGGGATGAATAAGTAGATGCCAACCCATGTGTCACAGCAGAATCCCCATAAACCCCCAAGATTCCCTGACCCACAGCCACACATTGTGACCATAGGACACCACCTCTCATACTGATCCAATGTCAGACGCAGTATGAGGAATCCTAATGATTTTCTGATCCTATGCTGGCGCTGTAATATTTTGCTGACCCCAGATTTTTCTGATATTAATACTGACAGCAGATTGTAGACGACACTCACAGAGCAATGTTTCCCAACCAGGGTGCCTCAAGCTGTTGCAAAACTACAAATCTCAGCATGCTTAGACAGCCTTCAGTCCTTAAAAAGTTGGGCTGGTGTTCCTGTATCCTCTGTCCAAGAGGTGTTGGGCCAGTGTTTCTGCATTTTCAGTCCTAAAAGAGTTGGGCTGGTGTTCTTATATCCTCTGTTTAAGAATTGTTGGGCTAGTGTTTCTGCATCTTCAGTCCTGAAAGACTTGGACCGGCATTTATCATTGTAGGTGAAAGTGAAGCATTTTTCTACACCTTTTTTGTGTGTGCTAGTAATGTGTAGGAGCACCACATTTATTAAATAGTCGCAGAGCATTTGATACATTTTGTGCAGGTCACATTTTCTGAAATTTCTCTCTTGACATACACCAAAAAGCTAAGCTAAGTCTGGGCTGGTGTAGTTTTAGAGACTTTTCAGTAGCTTTTTTGTGCCTTTTCGCAAAAAGGCGCAGTTCATAAAACCCTTCCATATAATGCATATTGCTAAATCCAGTGAATTGAAACTTAAAATCAGCAGAAAAGTGTAAACCAAAAGGCACAAAACAAACCCTGCTTGCGCCTTTTTTGCACCTTTTGTAGACACAAAAAAACAGTCTAAAGACAATGATAAATGTCAGCCTTGGTGTATATCTTATATCTCTTACTGGGGCTTGACCCCTACCTTTTATGTCAGTAAATAAAACCAGGACAACAGTTTCTCTTTTGATGGACAATGGGAGTCGGCCACAGCTTTATTATCAAACCTTAAACATGTTCGAAACCTCTATAAATTCAACCACTTCAGTCCTAAAAGAGTTGGGCCGGTGTTCCTGTATCCTCTGTCCAAGAGGTGTAAGGACAGTGTTCCCATGATATCTTTAATCCTAAAAGAGTTGGGTTGGTTTTCCTGTATCCTCTGTCTAAGAGGTATTGGGCCATTGTTTCTGCATCTTCAGTCCTAAAAGAGTTGGGCTAGTGTTCCTGTATCCTCTATCCTAGAGGTGTTAGACCGGTGTTTCTGTATCTTCAGTCCTAAAAGAATTGGCCTGGTGTTCCTGTATCCCCTGTCCAAGAGGTATAGGTCCAGTGTTCCCATGATATCTTTAATCCTAAAAGAGTTGGGCTTGTTTTTCTGTATCCTCTGTCTAAGAGGTGTTAGACCAGTGTTTCTGCATCTTCAGTCCTAAAAGAGTTGGGCTAGTGTTCCTGTATCCTCTATCCTAGAGGTGTTGGACCAGTGTTTCTGTATCTTCAGTTGTAAGGGTCGATCCTCTGGGCCTGTGTGGAAGATGACATGAGCCGTGCCAGGGAGCGGAGTCTAAGGTGTCTCAGGTTTTCACCAGAGCCTGCCGGAAATCGGGATGGTCTTGCTGCGGCAGGGGGCACCCAGGTCGCTACTCCTGGCAGGACTCGTCCACACAGGTAGCTGGGATGAAGCATGGTACAGATGGATAAGGACAAGATGAGGTTAGGATAGGTCAGGGCAGGTGGCACAGTAGCAGGGTCAGGTCACGGAACAAGGATCAGGTACACGGATAGACAGGATCACAGGAACACAAGAACACAGTAGCTTTCTCTCAGGCACTAGGGCAACAAAGATCAGGTGCAGGGCAGGGGGAGGTGCATACACTTATAGGGAAGGAACAGATGAAGACACTAATTAGAGCGTACTGGCCCTTTAAATCACAGAGTTCTGGCGCGCGCCCACCTTAGGAGGCAGAGGCACGCACGCCAGGACTGAGAACACGGAAGACCAGGGAGGTGAGTGGCGGGCTGGAACTCGCATGCGGCGCGTCCTGCGATGCAAATCCCAGCCCCGCCGGCAGCGGGGACATGAGAGGAAAGCGCTCACGGCCAGCGAGTCTGGCCGGAGCACTGACGTTACAGTACCCCCCCCCCCTTCCCCTTTGGTCTCCCCCTCTTCTTGGAGGGTTTCAGGAGTGGGCAAAGGCTGTAAGTGGTCCACAGGTTTCTGTAGAATAGTTTTATTACGGGCATAGGTAACGGCCACCATTAATTCCGGGAGATCAGTTGAATAGTCTTCTGTTTACCAGGGTGAACAGGCAGCAAAGAAGAATGTCCCCAATTCAAGACTTTATGTCTCAGTTTAGCAGGCGCAAAAGATTTTCCAGGTGGAACATGCTAAAGATAGACAGGAGCTAAAGGAATCAGTCGCTCAGGAGTAATATTATGCCTTGGCGTGGAGTCCACACCTGTGACATCAGAGGACCTGGAAAGAGCGTCGGCTCCGAAGATTTTGTTAGCAGGTCTAGGAGGAGACAAAGAAAGAGTTTTAGACTGGATCGGCACAAGACAATGATTTTGGCAAAACTATCCCCATCATTTGATTTCACCAGATTTCCAGTCTAGTTGAGGAGATTGACGTTGAAGTCAAGGAAGACCAAGAAGAAGCTCTGAAGTACAATGTGGTAGCACATAGAGCTCAATGTTTTCCTTATGCAAATCTCCTACTTGCATGATGAGAGGTTCAGTGCGGTATAGCACCTTACAGTTCAGATTTTGTCCATTAACAGAGGAAATGTACAAGGGCTTGGCAAGACGAGTCACTGGAATACAAAGTTTCTGGACCAGGGAGGCACCAATGAAGTTGCCAGAGGTATCAGAGTCCAAAAATGCAGAAGCGTTGAAAGACATCTTGGCAGGAGAAAAGACCTGAACTGGAATGGTCAAACAAGGAGAGGTAATATTCACATCTAGGGACGCCACTCTTACTTGTAAAAAGATGCAAGCGTTCTCTCGGACGCAGAGGATGTATAGAACAGTCTTTGAGAAAGTGCTCCAGACTGGCATAATATAGGCACAAATTCTCGTTGCGTCGACAGGATCTTTCTTGATGCGTTAGGCGAAAGCGATCCACCTGCATAGACTCTTCAGCAGGAGGCAAAGAAGATGGAAGAGGTGGAGGTTAGAACACAGGAGCCAGTCGGGGAAATCGCAGAGTTTGAGCAGGTTCTCTTTCCAGATGAAGTTCTTCCTGCCTCTCGGCAAAACGCACATCAATACGGGTGGCAAAATGGATAAGTTCACTCAGGTTTGTCGGAGGATCTCGAGCAGAGAGAGCATCCTTGATTTTACTGGAGCATCCATTTTTACAGGTGGCACACAAGGCTTCGTCGTTCCAAGCCAGTTCCGAAGCCAGTGTGCGGAATTGAACAGCGTAGTCGCCCACAGAGGAGTTACCTTGACAAAGAGTCAGGAGAGCCGTCTCGGCAGGGGAGGCTCATGCGAGTTCTTCAAATAGTTTGCGGAATTCTGCAAGGAAGGCCGGCAGGTTCGAGGAGACCGGATCATTACGATCCCAGAGAGGTGTAGCCCAGGCCAGGGCTTTACCTGACAGTAGACTGACCACAAACGCCACCTTAGCATGCTCTGTTGGGAACTGATTCGCCATGAGTTCTAGATGCATAGAACACTGTGTCACAAAGCCTCTACACAGCGTGAGATCTCCGTCAAACTTTGAGGGCAAGGATAAGTGAAGCTTGGACCTGGAAGAAACAGCTGACACAGGAGGAGGCTCAGGCACAGGTTACTGCTGCTGTTGCTGTTGTTGCTGCTGAGCGGCAAAAAGCTGTTGCACTATAGCTGAAAGTTAATTCAGCTGTTGCGCTTGACGAGCTAACTGCTGCGACTGTTGAGCCATGTGGAAAGATCCGAAACATCTGGCAGAGGCACCCCAGCAGGATCCATGGCCGGATCTTACTGTAAGGGTCACGACAGGTGATGGATATTCTGGGCCTGTGTGGATGATGACGTGAGCTGTGCCAGGGAGCGGAGTCTAAGGTGCCGCTGGTTTTCACCAGAGCTCGCCGCAAAGCGGGATGGTCTTGCTGCGGCAGGCGGCACCCAGGTTGCTACCCCTGTCACGACTCATCCACACAGGTAGCTGGGATGAAGCATGGTACAGATGGATAAGGACAAGACGAGATCAGGATAGCTGAAGGTCAGGACAGGCGGCACAGTAGCAGGGTCAGGTCACGGAACAAGGATCAGGTACACGGATAGACAGGATCACAGGAACAGTAGCTTTCTCTCAGGCACTAGGGCAACAAAGATCTGGCGTAGGGCAGGGGGAGGTGCACACACTTATAGGGAAGGAACAGATAAAGACACTAATTAGGGCATACTGGCCCTTTAAATCACAGAGATCCGGGGCACGCGCCCTAAGAGGCGGGGGCACGCGCTGGGACTGAGAACACGGAAGACCAGGGAGGTGAGTGACGGGCTGGAACTTGCATGCGTGCGCGTCCCGCGATGCGAATCCCAGCCCTGCCAGCAGCGGGGACATGAGAGGAAAGTGCTCATAGCCATCGAGTCTGGCTGGAGCACTGACGTTACTGTTACGCCTAGCGCTCCGGGTCCCCGCTCCTCCCCGGAGCGCTCACGGCGTCTTTCTCCCTGCAGCTCCCCGGTCAGTCCCGCTGACCGGGAGCGCTGCTCTGTCATGGCCGTTGGGGATGCGATTCGCACAGCGGGACGCGCCCGCTCGCGAATCGCATCCCAGGTCACTTACCCGTTCCCGTCCCCTGCTGTCATGTGCTGGCGCGCGCGGCTCCGCTCTCTAGGGCGCGCGCGCGCCAGCTCCCTGAGACTTAAAGGGCCAGTGCACCAATGATTGGTGCCTGGCCCAATTAGCTTAATTGGCTCCCACCTGGTCCCTGACTATATCTAACCTCCTCCCATGCACTTCCTTGCCGGATCTTGTTGCCCTTGTGCCTAGTGAAAGCGTTTTGTGTGTTTAAATCCCTGTGTACCAGAACTTCTGCTATCTCCCCTGACTACGAACCTTGCCGCCTGCCCCCGACCTTCTGCTACGTCCGACTTTGCTTCTGCCTACTCCCTTGTACCTCGCCTATCTTCAGCAGCCAGAGAGGTGAGCCGTTGCTAGTGGATACGACCTGGTCACTACCGCCGCAGCAAGACCATCCCGCTTTGCGGCGGGCTCTGGTGAAAACCAGTAGTGTCTTAGAACCGGTCCACTAGCACGGTCCTCGCTATCCCTCTCTGGCACAGAGGATCCACCTCCTGCCAGCCGGCATCGTGACAGTAGATCCGGCCATGGATCCCGCTGAAGTTCCTCTGCCAGTTGTCGCTGACCTCCCTACGCTGGTCGCCCAGCAAGCTCGTCAGATCGCCCAGCAGTCGCAACAGATAGCGCAACAAGATCACCAGCTGTCGTACTTGACCACCATGACACAGCAACTCCAGTCACAACTACAGCAAGTACAGTCGCAGCTACAGCAGCAACAACCATCTCCTCCGCCAGCTCCTGCACCCCTTCCGCGGCGAGTGGCCGCTCCTAGCCTCCGCCTGTCCTTGCCGGACAAATTTAATGGGGACTCTAAGTTTTGCCGTGGCTTTCTTTCGCAATGTTCCTTGCACTTGGAGATGATGTCAGATCAGTTTCCTACTGAAAGGTCTAAGGTGGCTTTCGTAGTCAGCCTTCTGTCTGGAAAAGCCCTGTCATGGGCCACACCGCTCTGGGACCGCGATGACCCCGTCACTGCCTCTGTACACTCCTTCTTCTCGGAAATTCGAAGTGTCTTTGAGGAACCTGCCCGAGCCTCTTCTGCTGAGACTGCCCTGCTGAACCTGGTCCAGGGTAATTCCTCCGTTGGCGAGTACGCCATACAATTCCGTACTCTTGCTTCTGAACTATCCTGGAATAATGAGGCTCTCTGCGCGACCTTTAAAAAAGGCCTATCCAGCAACATTAAAGATGTTCTGGCCGCACGAGAGACTCCTGCTAACCTGCATGAACTCATTCATCTAGCCACTCGCATTGACATGCGTTTTTCTGAGAGGCATCAAGAGCTCCGCCAGGAAAAAGACTTAGATCTCTGGACACCTCTCCCACAGTCTCCACTGCAATCTGCGCCTAGGCCTCCCGCCGAGGAGGCCATGCAAGTGGATCGGTCTCGCCTGACCCTGGAAGAGAGGAATCGCCGTAAGGAAGAGAATCTTTGTCTGTACTGTGCCAGTACTGAACATTTTTTGGTGGATTGCCCAATCCGTCCTCCACGTCTGGGAAACGCACGCTCGTACCCAGCTCTCGTGGGTGTGGCGTCTCTTGATGCCAAGTCGGCTTCTCCACGTCTCACGGTACCTGTTCGGATTTCCACTTCAGCCAGCTCTCCCCTCTCAGCCGTGGCCTGCCTGGACTCTGGAGCTTCTGGGAATTTTATTCGGGAGTCCTTTGTGAATAAATTCCGCATTCCGGTGACCCATCTTGTCAAGCCACTCCACATTTCCGCGGTCAACGGAGCCAGGTTGGATTGCACCGTGCGTTACCGCACGGAGCCCCTCCTAATGTGCATCGGACCTCATCACGAGGAGATTGTATTTTTTGTCCTTCCTAATTGCACTTCTGAAGTTCTCCTTGGACTACCCTGGCTTCAACACCATTCCCCAACCCTGGATTGGTCCACTGGGGAGATCAAGAGTTGGGGTCCCTCTTGTTCCAAGGACTGCCTTCAACCGGTTCCCAGTACTCCCTGCCGTGACCCTGTGGTTCCTCCTGTACCCGGTCCCCCTAAGGTCATTAAGGACTCTGCCTGCCACAGGAAATGCCCCTCCCCCCCTCCCAGTTCCATCAGGCAAGCTTCTGTGTCCCCTCATGGCCCTCGTCCTGGTGTCGCACTGCCCCGTGCCAGGTCTCGCCCTCTGCCCTCTCTCCCCATTCCTACTCCTGCGGTTCTGCCTGCCGTTGAGGAATCCCTCCATCCTTTCCCGGTGTCCTCATCCCAGGGGAGGCAGTTACCCGATAAAGAGAAGGGGAGACCTAAGGGGGGGGGTACTGTTACGCCTAGCGCTCCGGGTCCCCGCTCCTCCCCGGAGCGCTCACGGCGTCTTTCTCCCTGCAGCTCCCCGGTCAGTCCCGCTGACCGGGAGCGCTGCTCTGTCATGGCCGTTGGGGATGCGATTCGCACAGCGGGACGCGCCCGCTCGCGAATCGCATCCCAGGTCACTTACCCGTTCCCGTCCCCTGCTGTCATGTGCTGGCGCGCGCGGCTCCGCTCTCTAGGGCGCGCGCGCGCCAGCTCCCTGAGACTTAAAGGGCCAGTGCACCAATGATTGGTGCCTGGCCCAATTAGCTTAATTGGCTCCCACCTGGTCCCTGACTATATCTAACCTCCTCCCATGCACTTCCTTGCCGGATCTTGTTGCCCTTGTGCCTAGTGAAAGCGTTTTGTGTGTTTAAATCCCTGTGTACCAGAACTTCTGCTATCTCCCCTGACTACGAACCTTGCCGCCTGCCCCCGACCTTCTGCTACGTCCGACTTTGCTTCTGCCTACTCCCTTGTACCTCGCCTATCTTCAGCAGCCAGAGAGGTGAGCCGTTGCTAGTGGATACGACCTGGTCACTACCGCCGCAGCAAGACCATCCCGCTTTGCGGCGGGCTCTGGTGAAAACCAGTAGTGTCTTAGAACCGGTCCACTAGCACGGTCCTCGCTATCCCTCTCTGGCACAGAGGATCCACCTCCTGCCAGCCGGCATCGTGACAGTTACATCAGTCCTAAAAGAGTTGGCCTGGTGTTCCTGTATCCTCTGTTTAAGATTCATTGGGGCAGTATTTCTGTATATTCATACACTGTTTTACAATTTCTGTATATTCATACACTGTTTTACAATGTTCATTTTGAACCTGAAAAATAGTCTATTTTTAAGCAAAAAACATCTGAAACTTTCACACATTTTTTGAGCTTTGCTTTTGTGCCACATTTGCACCAAAAGCTATAATCCAAATGAAGGCTATTATTAGTTGGGACTTTCTGGGTTTGCTTATGGACTAAATGAGTGGCCGACACTTAATTTTACAGCTGCGACAATTACAGTCATAAAATTGAACTAAGTGAGAGCATAAGGGTCATTTTCTCATTGAATTCAATAGAAATCATTGGGAAAACTGTAGCCTTTAAAACAGCTAATTTTGAGTCATTTTTAACCAGTGGAAGAACATCACTCCTCCTATTTTAGACACCAGGGGGGAGATTTTTCAAAACCTGTTCAGAGAAAAAGTTGCCCAGTTGCCCATGGCAACCAATCAGACTTTTCCTCTGCACCTCAGATCTCTAGTCCTGACTCCTGCCAATCATTGGATTAACCCTCTCTTGGCAAGGCAAAGCTTGTACTTGTAAATTTTTACTGCGGATTACAGGATGCCTTCTCTCAGGATTACATGAGCAAGAAGTATAGATACCACACACTTGAGTCAGGAGACATCTGGTTAATCTATCCTATTGATTGTATTCATTTATTTTGCTGTTTGTGTCTTCGCAGCCTGGAATGGGCAAGAATAGTGTATTGCCGGTGTCACATGACATAATTATTCAATCTTTGTCTGCAATTAGATAATGACCCCATTGATCGATGACAATAGACGCACCTGTCACACATTGTGACTAGAGTCTATACCTGGGTGTTGGGAGTGACTACTGTGACAATGGACCTGAATTACTTATGGGTCATTATGGGTCAAATAGTGGAGCTATAGGAATGCACTCCTGCCTGGTGCCTAAGGGAGTCAAAGACCTTCTATCATTGAGAAGGATGATTGTACTATGAATGACATATGATGGTTGGGCCGCTGGTGCTGAATTTGTATTGGGCTTCAGAAGCTTCCTGGTACACCACTAATAATGAGAGTGACTCGGTGGGGACTTAGTTGTGTATTTGGGGGTCATGTTCTGTGGTCTCAATAATTATTAGTTCCGAAATATCCTTTCAGATCATTTATTGGTTATCTTCCACCCCCCACGGCGTGGCTGTGACGTCACAAGCTTCCGACGCTGCACCCAACAATCTAAACGAATGCCGGGTGCAGCAGGGAGAGCGGTGGGACTCCCGCGATCAGACATCTTATCCCCTATACTTTGGACAGGTAAGATATCTAGGAGCGGAGTACCCCTTTAAAAATGTCCAAGCCCATGTCAAATACCAGACCCCGTCTTTCCACTTTAACACTTGGCACCCAATGGGGGAGACTATCAAAACCTGTGCAGAGGAAAAGTTGACCAGTTGCCCATAGCAACCTATTAGATGGCCTCTTTCCTTTTTCAGAGGCTTGTTTAAAAATGAAAGAAGCAATCTTTTGTCCACCGGTGATGTTACATCCTTTCAAGTCTTTTATTTGGATGATATCAGGCCACAGGATAATTTCCCACAGCCACCTTAATCTCCTTCATGGGAAATAGGGAATTTTGTTGTAAATGTGACACGACCAAATGTCGTGTGTTCTCTCAGTTCTACCTTGGCAATGTCATACATAGAAATCTCCTAATACACTTCATTTAAGAAGCTATAATTACAGGACATTGCTGGACACGCCATCTGGGGGCACAGGATGGCTACATGGGTCTCATGTTACCCCCACATAATGCTGCAGGTGTCCTTGGGGGGGATACAGGACATCTGGATTTATTGTCCCCTCATTTAAGGATCCTTCTTATTAGAGGAATGTGAGACCCAGTCAGGGGGAGGGGATGTTACCAGCCCCAGACTAAACCTCTGGAAGCTACAAGTCCCTGCAGGACAAGAATGTCACATCTAAGGAAAGCGATAATCCTGACGGTGCCTCCCGTGTTCCCACATTCATTGCACAGGCATGTGGTGTTATCTGCCTGCCCTGACCCCAACCAGTCGCCTGTGATGTCACCATGTATTAATGACATAGCACTGACTAATGACATCCAGCTATGGACCCTGGATGGCCACTACAATCTCTGCAGCCCTGTCACCACTCTCAACATCATTTGATCTTATCATTTGTTTTATTACAGTACTCTTTGCTGTGTAGCACCTCTTATGCCACTATGAGGTGTGTAGTGCCACGTATCCCATCATGCTGTGTATTTTCACAAGTGCCAGTAAGCTATGTAGTACCATTGGTGGTAGTACCACAAATGCCAGCATGCTGTCCAGGACAACAAAAACCAACCTGCTGTTTAGTACAACAAATCCCATTACACAATGAAAGAAGTGTCTGTCTGCTTCCTGATACTCCAGGCAATAAAATACAACATTTCATGTGTGATTTCCACCTTAAAAAAAAACACAAACAAACAAAAACCCTCTACTGTGTTGGCTTGTTAAAAGGTGGGAATCACTCAGGACAGGATGGGTTTTCCTTTTATCAATGTAAACTATTAATGTTACCACTTGCAGACAGCAAGCAGAGATCTTGTGAGAGGTTATAAAGTAAACCAAGGCAGCTAACATGTAGCAAGGTTCATATAAAAAAAGATTGTGTTTAGCTTGGGAATTTGATCCCTTTAGGGTCTATTCATATGAACGGTATAGTGCGCCTATTTGATGCGCAGGATTTGAAGCTGCAGATTTTATGCTGCAGAATTCAATGTAAACTAAATGGCTGAACACTGCATCAAATCTGCAGCTTCAAATCCTGCAAATCAAATATGCACAGAACACTATACATGAATAGACCCTTAAGAGGATTTCCAGGACTTTTTAACTGATTTGCAATACTCAGGGTTATAACCCCCATTATAACTGTGATGGCCGCCATGAGTACTCAGCAGTGGCTCATAGATCACAGTAGGATGGCTTAGGTGCTATGATCTGCAGGTTGTGCAGGTATTTATGGTTCTGCTGCAGAGCAGACAGGAAACCTCTATCAGTAACATTTGGGTGTACATTGCGCCTGCATATCTTGGAATGATACTGTAGAGGGGAATGTGACTTTGGGAGGTGGGGGTGTCTGGAATAAATGGCCTTGGTGCGGCAGACAACACTCTGCAGATTCCAGAACCATGAAAAATGCTTTTGTGAAGTTTCCATGGGAACAGGAATCTTGTGAGACAATGTAAGGCTCAGTTCACATTTCTTTTTTTTTTCTTTTTTCTTTTGCACACATTTGGCATGTATATCCGTAAAGCTCCCAGTGCAGATGTTAAACATGTCCATAGAGCGTATGCACCCACCGTGTGCCAAAAGAGTTTCCTTTTGAGATAAGGTGAGCCATTATAATTTGACATACCTTTTTCACTGTATACTAAAGCATAGTCTACTACACTTTCCTATGCATAGGGTTACCGAATAAAACTATAGACTATATACAATGTATATATATATATATATATATATATATATATATATATATATATAATATTGTGTGGAATATATTCACATATATTTAAGAAGCTGTCATTGGAGGTACATGTCGGGCACTATTGACTGGTACATAAGGAATTACTGACACACGCATACAGGGCCCTGGTGTGAACCATGCATGGGGCCCCACAGACTGGATGGCACATACACACACACACACACAGGACTCCAGACAGACTGACACAAATAGGGCCCCAATCTGACTGTCACAAAGAGGTCTGTAGACTGACTGACAGACACATAGTCTCCTACATTGATATGCACACAGCTTGTGACTGCCTTACACATGTACACAGGGTCCTAGACTGCTACATTGGGCTCAGGACAGACTGACCAAAACAGGGCACTGGAAAACATGCATAGAACATCTGAATGACTGGAACCCAGGGCCCTGGAATTACCAATACACATATCTGGTTTGTGCAAAAATTGTGACTTTTGGCTGATCTGCGGCAAGCCTGCCGTGTGTGAAACGTTGGTCTTAGTAAATTCCCTCCATAGAATCCAGGCCTCTGTTGTCCTCTTGTTGCAGCTGCTCCTAATATTTTTCATCTTCTCTTTTTTTCTAGGGAAGATGCAGATGCCATACTAGTGTCACACACGCAAGTCAGACTAGTGTGCTGCAGTATTAAAAATGTAAAATATATAATTATATTTCCCTTATGCCCTAACCGGCAGCACATGTGGGACATCACTGTCCCTGTGAACAATTAAATAAACAAGTAACCCCTTTTAAACCCCTATAAAGGGACAAACCACATATACACCAGTGTGCTATTTTATTTCGTTGAAAAGTGAAGGGGCTATAATTAGGGGTCTTGAGGACATGAAATAGAGGTGTTGTAGACATCATAGTACCCACTGATACCCCTTTAGAATCATATAACAAGCAACAAGGTGTTGTTGTGGGGTCATGTGTGGATTGATAGTCCTGTTTTTATAGTTATGGTTGATACACTAAAGCACATTTACAAGTCAAACTTTTGATTTTAGTGTATACAAATAAAAGTTACTAAGTATGTATTAAGGCTCATTTGCACATTTTGGTGTATATATTTTCTTTTGTTCTAATAATTGCCTCAGGTGAATTTGCACTAGCATGGGTTACATGTGGCCCGTAGTTTGTGCATATGAGAGTATTTAGTCTTGAGGACTTTATCAAGGTGTACAGTAGGATCAAATGCAATTTTTTTTCCGGTAATGTGTAAGGAAAGTGGTGGCCTTCCATTCTGCATTTCCTACAAGATGGACTGTAAAAGAGTATGGCCCCTTGTACATTAAGAATACACACCTACGCATTATTAGCTTTTCTAGGTAAGCCATTGTCCCAAGACCTCCTAATCAGAGGGTTCTTTAAAGGAGCCAGAAGGGTTAAACCTAGGAACCTGAGACCAGTCCCCCAGTGGGACCTTACAGTGGTGCTCAGGTGTCATGCTCTTACCCCTTCCAGCCTTTTCAGAGTGTGGATATGAAGTATCTCCGTTGAAAGGTTGCCTTTCTAGTGGCCATAATCTCAGCCAAGAGGATCGGCAGGTTACAAGCCTTATGCGCTTCTAAGCCATATACTCTATTCTTGCCAGATAGGGTTGAGGTTCCTACAATATTTTGTCCCGAAAGTTCCATCTTTCTGAAACATCAACCAGTATCCTTACCTGTCTACTATCCAGATCCATCATCTGAAGAAGAGACTCTATTACATACTTTGGACGTTTCCAAATGCCTTTAAATTTATAAGGTCCAGCATTTTCCGAAAATACAAGAATCTTTTTCTTAAGTATTTTGTCAGAAACAAGGGATGGAAGGCTTCAAAACCAATTTTAAGTCAGTGGATAAAGGACGCCATCAAGAAAACATTTGTGACTCAAGGCTTGATTCCTCCATTAAACCATATTTGTTCTGCAGCATTATGGAGTTCTGACTCAACATTTATTAGCCATTATCAGTTAAAGGGTTCAGAAGACACTGCCTTTGAACGGTCTGTCCTGAATTCTATTCTGCAGGAAGACCATCCCTACTAGATCATTTTCTATCTACTTCCCCACTTGTGTGTGTGTGTGTGTGTGTGTATGTGTGTATATATATATATATATATATATATATACCAAGTGGGAGAAGGAAGCTGTACTTCAAACAATGTGATCGCTGTCACCCTTCCACTAGGCCAGCACCCCTCACCCAGCATTTACAGCCGAGAGGGGAGGGTTCTGGGCACTGAGACACAGCACTGACTAAATAAAGACATAGCAACTCCTGATATCAGCAGCTTAAAATAACACCTGAGGGTGGATCGTGGGTTAATATAGGGCTGCTGCAGCCTTATACTGCAGAGGGCCACAATAATACCCAGGAGATTGGCACCATCCCCCAAAAACAGGAGTACGGAGTTGGAGCCCTGTCACTAATGCCTAATACATAAAAGGACTGCAATAACAGACAGCATACTGGCAGCCCCACGCCAATACAGGAGTTCGGAGCTCCTAACACTGCAGCTTGATACATTAAAGGGCCACAAGAACACACGAGACTGCCAACACTCAGAGCAGAGCGATAAGTGACACCAATGAGACAAAAAAGGATCAGACATGTAAAAATGCATCTTATCATGTACACCAGAGCATGGCCATCCATAAATTGCATCATTACTGAACAAGGAGGATTCTGGTGTGGGCCGTGCGCCTCTCATGTTGACCCCTCTTTGTAGAGGCCAGTTTAACATGGTGTTTTTTGGATGTATTGTGGTGCATATTATGCAGATGCTCATTCTGTACACATTACACATCCCCTGCTTCCAATTGAAATCAATGGGAGGACTAAAAAATAAATAAAACTTATGTCAAGTTAAAAAAATGTTTTGAAAAAAAGTCTCTAAAATATTCGCGTAAAATGGGAGTTTTTAAAAGTTAATTCTGCCTTGCAATATTCTGCTTCTATTTTATAGCATGTGAATGTAGCCTCAATGTCATTATTATCGCCTCTCCTTATCTAATCAGGAAAAGAAGGAAAACAGCGGCCCTTTAAGCCCGACACAGGTTGAAAGATTTTGAAGCAGTAAACCTCCTGGAACTTCCTTCCTCTTTGTGTGACTTCCAAATTCCCACTAATCAAAAGCTCTTTAATTCTTTGTTTGTCTTCTGCTGAGGCGGCACCGGCAGAAAATCCCTAAATGCAACCGGCGCCAGATAGCACATGTAAGGCTGCATTGCTATAGATTTTATGTGTTCAATTCTTCACTGATGTCAAGATCTCTGCTTGCTGTCTGCAAATGAAAGGCTGAAAGCGATAATATCAAAATAAACTCTCTGAATTCTCATCATGGGTAGTTCCCAATATACTGTTCCTGCAGGTGAATACAAGCTGTCACTGGTATCAGCTATTTCAGGCTTGGGAGAACATAGGTTTAGTGATTGGTCAGATGTTGATACCCTAGGGGAAGATGGCATAAACGCCTTATATTCGTGATGCCAGGGCGTGGTTTAGCTTAAAACGACCCGAAGGTATACCGCTGGATCCTGGGCAAGACTCCGACGCCAAGTTACGGGCAACGATAGCTTTACTGAGGGTAGACAGTTGGTAAAGTCTATACAGTTCAGCCAGGGCCTAAGGAGGTGACCAGTGACTCAGAGACCTTAAGGGCTTGCTGGGACTTGTAGTAGGACTGGACAATGTAATGCAGGCCACGCTGACTTGACAGATGACAGGGACTGACCTGACTTGACTCAATAAGCTGTGACTTTAGCTTACTTGAATTGATGGTGGCTGCAGGACTTGACTTTGAGGTCTCCAACACTCTTGACACACACACTAGACACGACTGCACTGGACCTCAGCAAAGACTTGTAAGGAAAGAGAGAGAGGCTAGCTCCACCCAGGGCTTATATGGGGGAGACTAGCCGGGAGCACATAGGTCACTCTTGGGATCACCTGGTCACTGGTACCTCCTGGGTAACAATCACATGACATAACTCTGAAAGATACAACACATTTTATAATACAATACACTGCAGGGGGTAAACATATTTACAGGGGGGAAACAGCTGCAAGGGCTCCTGGGGACACTGAAGGAGACTGCCTGACAGGGCAGCAATGGCACGGGGTAACATCTCCCATACTGGGTCACCACAGATGAGTGACAGGAAGTGTTAAAAGCTTCCTGCTCCCCTGATGTGACATTCCAGGGCAAGGCAACTAACAGAATGTGATATATTGTTGCATTTCATGCGTCTGCACCTTCTCTCTTGTCTTGCCCTGGAAAAGGTTTATGTAAAGCATTCACAACAATGACCATATCCTTTTTATGAATACATCATCCCACACATGTTAGAAACCCATGAGTTACAGCAGGATCGACTGAGCAACTGATGGAGGCCTCCAGACTTCTGACAGTGGATTGGGGGGGGGGGGGGGGGGGTAAAGATGGATCAGGCATGTTGAATTTCATGTGCTTGATTGTTTTGTTCTTGAGGAGATAAACCACTGCCTTAGACTGTGCTTGCTGTAGGCACCTTACTAACCAAAATGGAATTCACCAGAGAAAACTCTGTTCAGTCACTGAACAAACAGGGAATAATGTGATATTTCAACAATTCACCTGAAGATGTGCAACCCTGGGGTATAATACAAGAGGGTCCAGCACAATGAGTAATACAGCTCTTAAAGGGATTTCTTTTTATTTTATTTTTTTGTACAACAATGCCAATTCTACAGCATTCAAATAAAAAATAAAAAAATAAACTTCTATTTACCGCCATGCGTCTCCCTTCAGTAACCTGCTTCCATCCCCGGCTGCGATCCTCTCCCTGAGCTGCGTGACGTTTGGGTCTAGAGTGATGTCGGGGCCCAGTAAGTTATACTGACAATCAGCCAATCACTGGTCGATGCAGAAAATCGCTTTGACCAGTGATTGGCTGTGCAGAAGTATGACACACTGGGCCCCAACGTCACTCCAGGCCCAAGCGGCACGCTGCAAATAAAGAAGAGGTTTGCATCCGGGGACTGGAGCAGGATACTGGAGACACCATCGGAGCGCTGGAGGTAAGTAGTGATTTACTATATTTTTTATGTGGTGGCCCAGTACAGGAGGTGTTACCCCGTACCCTTGCTGCCCTGTCAGGCAGCCTCCCTTCAGTGTCCCCTGGGCCCCCCTTGCATCTGCCCCCTATGTAAATATGTTTATTATGTATTATACTGTGTAATGTGTGAAGAAAGCGTTGTCACTTTAAGACTGTTTACCATGTGAGTTGTCATGTGATTGTTACCCAGGAGGTATTAGGGACCAGGTGACTTAAGGGTGACCAATGGGATCCTCCCAGAGCCTCCCCCATAAAAGCCCTGGGTGGAGCCTCTGCTCTCTCTCGTGCTTCCTGCTGAGGCGCAGTCAAGTCGTGCCTAAGTGTGTGTCCAGAATCATAGGAGGCCTCAAGTCCAGTCAGTCACACAAGCTACAAACCTGCAAGAAAGCCACAGTCACAGTCTTGTCAGTCATCAGTCACAAGTGAAGTCAGTCACCGTCATTTGTCAAGTCAACGTGGTCTGCATTAAATTGACCTCATTTACTACAAGTCCCAGCAAGCCCTTAAGGTCTCTGAGTCACTGGTCACCTCCGTGCACCTGGCTGAACTGTATAGACTTTTCCACCTGTCTAACCTCAATAAAGCTACCATTATCCGTAACTTGGCGTCAGAGTCATTATTGCCCCCGTGCCTAGCCCAGGATCCAGCGGTATACCTTCGGGTGGTATTGAGGATAAACCACGCCCTGGCATCACTAATACAGGGGGTTAATGCCATCTGCCCCTAGGGTTGTTCCACCTGCCCTTTGCATCACATCCCATACCACATAAAAAAAATTTAAACTACTAGATAACCCCTTATTAAGGTGTTCCTGTTAAAAAAAAAAAAAAAAAACTGTCCTAGCAACAGGGTTTTAAAGGGGTACTCCACTGGAAAACATTTTCTTTTAAATCAACTGGTGCCAGAAAGTTAAACAGACTTGTAAATAACTTCTATTAACACTGACCCCAATCAACTACATCAGTGCATGGAAGAGAAGCACGGCACCCCATGCTTCTCTCACCGCTCTGTATCTATGAGACCGGGTCATCCCCACAGGACCCTGTGCTTGCCTCTTCCGAGAGCTATGTCAATTGCCCCTCAGCCCGTCACTGACCAGAATGGTGTCCTACCTCAGTCAGTGATTGGCTAGCTGGCAATTTATGCATCAGGCCCAAGCAGCATTTTAAAAAATTGACCCAGAGCACCAAAAAAAGAACAGCATCGGAGACCAGGAACAGTGTTACCGGAGGCAGAAGGGGAGCACGAAAGGTATGGGGATTTGATTAACAGGTTTCTTTTTTCTTTGGGGGGGGGGGGGGTTATAGCAGATGGGCATCTTTATTTAAACCAAAAAAAATCAGCCTGGAGTACCCCTTTATTTTAGGATAAGTACCTGAGTGACTCCACTTGTAGAATACTGGAGTGCAGCTCTGGAGTATATTACAAGATGTAACTTGTAGATATGAGCAGACAGTTTTGAAAGTAATAGAATTAGATATGACAGCTTAGTAGACAGTATTATATATTGCAGGCTTAGATACAGGTTAGATACAGAGCTGAATAGACAGTATCACAAATTATAGGATTCGATGTAGTATCTTAGCAGACAGCATCACATAAAATATTCTTAAATAGAGTGGATTAGAAGACAATATCACACATGATAGGCTTAGGATCAGTGGCGGATCCAGGGGGGGCCATGGGGCAATTGCCCCCTCGGGATTGCTGCCATTACCATCCACCATTCCCTCACCTTTCTCACATGCTGCTCCCTTCTTGCAGCATGTTGTTATGATTCGGCAGGCTGGATGTGGATCCTCTGTGTCAGCGAGGGATAGGCGTGGACCGTGTCGGTGGATCAGTTCTAGGTTGCTACTGGTATTCACCAGAGCCCGCCGCAAAGCAGGATGGTCTTGCTGCGGCGGTAGCAACCAGGTAGTATCCACCGGCAATGGCTCAACCTCGCTGACTGCTGAGAAGGCGTGGGACAGAAGGACTAGACAGAGACGATGTCAGACGTAGCAGAAGGTCAGGGCAGGCAGTAAGGTTCGTAGTCAATGGTGATAGCAAGAGGTCTGGAACACTGGAATGGCAACCACAGTAAACGCTTTCTCTAGGCACAAGGGCAACAAGATCCGGCAAGGAAGGGAAGGGGAAGTGAGGTTATATGGACGTGGAGCAGGTGGAAGCTAATTAGACTGATTGGGCCAGGCACCAATCATTGGTGCACTGGCCCTTTAAATCTTAGAGAGCTGGCGCGCGCGCGCGCCCTAAGGAGCGGAGCCGCGCGTGCCAGGACGTGACAGCCGGGACGTGACAGCCGGGACGTGACAGTAACTTGGGATGCGATTCGCGAGCGGGTGTGTCCCGCTATGCGAATCGCATCCCTGCCGGCAGTGTCAGTGCAGCGCTCTCAGTCAGCGGGTCTGACCAGGGCGCTGCAGAGAGAGGAACGCCACGAGCGCTCCGGGGAGGAGCAGGGACCCGGAGCGCTCGGCGTAACAGTACCCCCCCTTAGGTCTCCCCCTCTTTTTGTCCGCTTGTCGCTTCACATGGGACGAGGACATTGGGAGCGATTCTAGAGTTTCCTTCTGGAAGACAGAGAAGTCCTGGGTAAACTCATCAATCGCAGGCAGTCCAGAAGAAGTGGGAATGGGGAGGGGGGCAGAGGGTGAAGCCTGCCACGAGGCAGAGTGTTACTAGGACGGGGGCTATGAGGAGGCAAAATCTCTGCTCGTTTATTGCAAAAAACCTCGGCATAGTCCTGATAGGCCTTGGGGAGACCTGGTATAGGAGGAGACACAGAGGTTTCACTGACGGGACTGGGAGCAGACGTGAGGCATTTTTTGTGGCAAGAAGCACCCCAACTCTTGATCTCCCCGGTGGTCCAGTCAAGGGTAGGAGAATGGCGTTGGAGCCATGGCAGACCGAGGAGGACTTCAGAGGTGCAGTTGGGCAGAACAAAAAATTAACGCACAGTGCAGTTCAATTTTACTCCGTTGACCGAGGAAATGTAGAGCGGCTTGACGAGACGGGTCACAGGGATGTTGAACTTATTAACAAAAGAGGCCAAAATAAAATTTCCTGCAGAACCAGAGTCCAAGAAGGCCACAGCTGAAAAGGAGGAGTTGGCAGAAGGAGAAATCCGCACGGGCACAGTGAGACATGGAGAAGCAGACTCCAGACCAAGAGACGCCACTCCCACGTGAGCTGGGTGCGTGCGTGTGTGCGTCAGGCAAGACCGATCCACTTGCATAGCCTCCTCGGCGGGAGGCACAGGGGTAGATTGCAAAGGATATTGGCAGCGGCTCAAACTCGCTGACTGCTGAGAAGGCGTGGGACAGAAGGACTAGACAGAGGCGAGGTCAGACGTAGCAGAAGGTCAGGGCAGGAGGGGGAGGAGCCGGGACCCGGAGCGCTCGGCGTAACACATGTGAGCCGCAAGGATGCCATCCACTGCAGGCCGGCACGATGAGGTCACATCATCACGCCAGTGCCCGGAGATCACGTTCCCGTGAGCAGCGTGTGAGAAAGGTGACAGCTAGAGAGAGCTGCTCAGGCGCTGTATGGTACAGGGTAATTATTAACACTTGGGGGGGGGGCATTATTATATGAGGGCACAGACTGTTTTACATTCCAGAGGTATAGTGTATATTATAAGGATATATTCAGAGCATTCAGTGTGTAGTAGTATTATATTTAGAGGGTACGGTGTGTGGCGGTTTTATATTCAGAGGGTGCACTGTTTTGTAGTATTTTCAGAGTGTGTACAGTGTGTCAGAATTATATTCAGAGGAAGTGTGCCAGGATTGTATTCACAGAATACAGTGTTTGGCAGTATTATATTCAAAGGATACGGTGTTTGGCAGTATTATGATAATTATTGTTTTCATATAGATGATCAGAACCCGTGGACCCGGCGGTATGTACATCTAAATTAGATAAGGAAAGACTATAGAGAAGACGTCACCTGTAGTCACTGATATCATTGTGTATTGTCCTCATTATAGAGAAGACGTCACCTGTCCTCACTGATATCATTGTTTATGCTGCCTGTCTTTCCCATCAGAGCTGGAGTCACCTGTAAGTTTTGCAGTAATGATGGGTGAAACAACAACTCACAGCATAACCTTACCACATACTTAAAGGGGTTATCCACCATAAGTACCGTTAGTACGTACCTGGCAGACAGTAATGAACATGCTTAGGAAGGATCTGTGCTTTTCTTGGGGCTAAATATCTATGTTGTGAGATTACCATAATACTGCGGCTAGCTTTTTGTGAACTGGTATTTCCTGTTTGAGTTTTCTTCTTTTGCCTACAAATCCCATAATTCCATTTTCCTCCCTCCCACACATCAGCCACCCCACCAATTGAAACATAAATGAGCTGCATTCATTCAAAAGACCTGTGGTTTTCAATCAGGGTGCCTACAGCTGTTGCATTAATTGCAGATTGATCTCTCCCACCAAGCGATCGCTCCACCCATTGAAGCAGACAGGCTCCCTGTCATCAGCTGACTAGTGAGGTCAGGTCTTGGCTGCATTGCAACCTTAGAAAAATCAGAGAAAACAGTCATGTTGTATGCTGTTAAAAATAAATATTGGAGTGAAAATCACATTAGAATTGTGAAAAAACTGTCAAACACAGTTACACACACTATATTATGAACTACACTAACTTTACAGCCCCTGTAGCATAGTCAAATAAAAAAAATTCCTGGAATACCCCTTTAAGGTCATAAAAGGTTAAAACTTTTTTTTAAGATTTTCCAATTCTGTGGCAATTGGTATATTTGATTAATATACAGTGGTCCCTCAACATACGATGGTAATCCGTTCCAAATGGACCATCGTTTGTTGAAACCATCGTATGTTGAGGGATCCATGCAATGTAAAGTATAGGAAGTTGTACTCACCTGTCCCTGCCACTCCGTACCGTCACTGCTCGTCATCGCTGCCCTGGATGTTGCCCTCCATCGCTGTCGCCGCATCCCCATGATGTCCCCGCCGCTCCGGAACGTCTCTGCTGGCCGGGAACGTCGCTCTCACGTCGCCGTCATCACATCACTATGCACGCCGCTGCTATTGCATAACGGGATGGCGTGCACGTCGACGTGATGACGACAATGGAGAGCGCTGGCGATGGAGGGGATCCTGAAGAGGACGCTCCGGAGCCCTGAAGACAGGTAGGAGACCATCACCGGAGCACACGGGGCACCGTAAACGGCTATCCGGTGGCAGCTGAAGCAGTCTGTGCTCCCGGATAGCCGTTTATGCGATGGCCCCGACATACAAAAGCATCGTATGTTGATGCTGCCTTCAACATGCTATGGCCTCTGAGAGGCCATCGTATGTTGAAATGATCGTATGTCGGGGCCATCGTAGGTCGGGGGGTCACTGTACTGGAGATAATTTTCTGCAAGATGCTACAGTGCGGACATCAGAACATGCTAAAAAAAATCAGGGCTTACTGTATATCCCTTAATGTTATGTTTTTGCAAGTATTCATCTAGTTGCTGTTTAAATATCTGTACATACATACATACATAAAGGCCGAGGATTCCACATCCTTATTGTTCTTAGTGTAAAAAAAACCCTTCCCTTTGCCTTGGACAAAATCTCCTTTCTTCCAGTCTAAATGTGTGAAAACGTGTATAGTCCTGTTTATGTAAACATTCTAATTTGACACATCTGTTTAAACATATCCTATCTGTTTGTAATGTAAGGCCATGTTCACACTACGGAAAGTCCGCACGGTGTCTGCAGAAAGAATGAACGTGTTCATTCTTACTGCGGAGACAGAAAACGGAATTTCCGTGCTAGAAACATCTGGCATGGATATTTTGCAGAGCAGCAGAATCCTGTTGAACTCTGCTGCAGTGAAATTTCCTGGCCGAATTCTGCATTGGAAATTCTGACGTGTGAACATGGCCTATGAGTCTTAAACAAGGTTAGGACTGTATGATACATTTAATAATATTATTAGTTTCTTAAGCAACACCTTATTTTCTGTCCGCCAACACAAAATACTCTAACAGTGCCCCTCCCGGGACTAGACTCTGGATCCGCCCCTGCTTAGGATATGTTCACAGAAATGTTCACGGAAATGCTAAAAGAAAAATATACACTAATCGTATTGATGTAAAACATTTAATGCAGCTTTCCAAATTTACATGCAATTTTTGTGGATCTTGATGTGAAATTTTGCAATGATTTTGAACACAAATTTTGATAATACAGCTCACTGGTACATGTAGTACCTCACGTGACTAATTAAAAAATTTGTATAGGAAGGTGCAGGAAAAGCACAGTGTAAAGGTGGGGAGTTGGGAGATGTTCCTTCTAATGAAAACTGTTGTGAACGTTTTCATTTTTTTATTGATCTAGGTATGTATGGCTAAACAATTTTTATAACCTCTTTTTTACTTTCTAGTTCAAATTGTATCATGTAATGACTTTTTCCCACACAGGAGCTTATGAGAACGCGCTGACGTTACTCGGTAAACCCTATCAATCACCAGAGGGTCATCACTCCTACTGAGCGGCTGCCATGAGTTTCTGTGTAAGTAAAATTAGCGTGTTTTTTATTAAAAGGTTTGGCCCTCTTGAACATCTTTACTAATGTATGTATTATTTAGTGGGAATGGTCAAGAGAGGTTGTCAAATGTTACATTATTGATGTACTAATTTTGTACTTAATTTTTTTTCCCTTCCCTTTCAGATTGTTGGCAACTGAGGAAAGTTATGAATCACTGCATCGTCAGTTCAGGATTGGAAAGTCTACCGTCTCTGGAATTGCGAGGAGCACCTACCATTTGCAGCTTATTTCATTCCCAGTCCAACCCCACATATATGTTTGCAGGCAGCAGCTGGCTTTCAGTCTGTGGCCAACCTTTCCAGTTGTTTAAGTGTTGTCGATAGTAAGCACATACATGTGCTACAGCCACCTTATTCAGGATTGCCCTATTACAGCTATGATGTCTATTTTTCTGTGGTCCAGATGCCACAAGTATGTTGCCTTTAAAGGGGTACTCTGCCCCTAGACATCTTATCTAGATAAGATGTCTGATTGCGGGGGTCCCACCGCTGGGGACCCCCGTGATCTCCCTGCTGCAATGGGCGTTCGTTTAGAGCATTGGGTGCAGCGCTAGAGGCTCGTGGTGTCACGGCCAAGCCCCCTCAATGCAAGTCTATGGGAGGGGGTGTGACGGCAGTCATGCCCCCTCCCGTAGACTTGCATTGAGGGGGCGTGGCCATGACATCACGAGTGAGGGGCGGCTGTGACATCACGAGCCTCTGCCCCGCATCGCCAGTCATCCGGTATGGAGCGAAGTTCGCTCCGTGCACCGGATGTCTGAGGTGCCGCAGCCGAGATAATGGGGGCCCCAACGATCAGACATCTTATCCCCTATCCTTTGGATAGAGGATAAGATGTCTAGGGGTGGAGTACCTTTTTAAAGTCAGTACCTATGGTAGTACTGGGGGACACCTGGTTGCCACTGCCATCAGAATCTGGGTAGTGACTACAAGGTGACCTTTAGAACTCCCAGACCTCTTCCAGGTGACACACAATCCAGTTTATTTTGTCATAGTATAGAAGGAGGTATTTCCACTGATGGCCAATGTAGTAACGGGGGGTGATGAGGGCAGATGTTGTTAACCTGGGGCATTAACCCCTTGTATTCGTGATGCCAGGGTGTGGTTTATCCTCGATACCACCCAAAGGTATACCGCTAGATCCTGGGCTAGGCACAGGGGCAATAATGACTCTGACACCAAGATACCACCCGAAGGTATACAGCTAGATCCTGCACTAGGCACAGGGGCAATAATGACTCAGATGCCCAAGTTACAGATAACGGTAGCTTTACTGAGGGTAGACAGATGGTAAAGTATACAGTTCAGCCAGGGCTCACGAGGTGACCAGTGACTCAGAGACTTTAAGGGTATGTTCACACTGAGGAATTGGAAAGGAATTTCCATGAGTAATTCCGCTCGCTTATTCCTCTCCAATTCATTCAGCAATGCCATACCCCATTGATTTAAATTGAATTCCGCTCAACAGTTCAAACTGAGGAATTTCCGCATGTTCTCTCTTCATGCGGAATCCGCGTGTAAATCCCCATAGACCGCAATGTGATTTTTTTTTCTCCACCGAACGCATTTTCGTGCGGAATTCGCACACAAAAAAAAAAAAGGGGGGAAATTCTAATTGGTGGTCGTCCAGCAAAAAAAAAATACAGTTTCCTCCTACATTCCACAACAATTCTGCTCAATTTCCATGCAAATTCCGTGCAAATTCCACACAGAAAAAAATATGGAAATTCCGCAGCAGAATTTCTAAGCGAGAATTCCTCGCCAATTCCTCAGTGTGAACATACCCTAAGGGCTTGCTAGGACTTGTAGTAGTACTGGACAATGTAATGCAGGCCACGCTTACTTGATGGATGACAAGGACTGACTTGACTGAAGACTGACAAAGCTACGACTGTAGCTTACTTGCATTTGATCATGACTGCAGGACTTGACTTTTGGGTCTCCAACACTCCGGACACACACACTAGGCACAACTGACCTCAGCAAAGACTTATCTCCAAAGAGAGAGAATCTAGCTCCACCCAGAGCTTATATGGGGAGACTAGCAGGGAGCCCATAGGTCATTCTTGGCATCACCTGATCACTGATACTTCCTGGGTAACAATCACATGACATATCACATGGCACAACTCTTAAAGGGGTAATCCTTCCTGTACTTATTAGCTGCTGAATACTACAGTGGAAATTCTTTTCCGTTTGAAACACAGAGCTGTCTGCTGACATCATGAGCACAGTGCTCTCTGCTGACATCTCTGTCCATCTCTAGGAACTGTCCAGGGTAAAAGGAAATCCCCATAGCAAACATATGCTGTTCTGGACAGTTCCTAAAATGGACAGAGATGTCAGCAGAGAGCACTGTGCTCATGATGTCAGCAGACAGTTCTGTGTTTCAAAACACATTACAATGCAGAATGCATGTACAGGGGACACTGAAGAGAGGCTGCCAGACAGCGCAGCAAGGGTATGGGGTAACACCTCCCGTGTTACCCGTACCCAGGAAAGGAGGACTGAAAACCTAGCAGAGAGCCTCCAACACAAGGCTGAGCTGAGCATGACCCTTCATGGAGTGCACCTTTGGGATCATGACCTGTAAGTGTAGGTGCTTCACCAGCTGGATCAGGCTACGGTTGCCAATGTTCTCCACAACTATGTGCAGGGCTATCCCAGCCTAAACATTAAAGTGGTGCCACAAGTAACTTTTGATGAGTCACCAGTCAACTGGACTTAGACATGATGTCCAACAATGTTGTACTGGGGAGAAAAACTTTTAGGGTACTTCACACATACAGGACCCTCCGCAGATTTGATGCGCAGGATTTGTATCTCCCGATTAGAAGCTGTGCTCAGTCATTTAGTTTACATTGAAATCTGCAGCAGAAAATCCTGTGCATCAAATCCTGCACATCAAATCTGCATACGTGTGAACGTACCCTTACAGTATATTTCATGATTCCCAAACACGCCGTGTTCTGGCAATATGGCCGCCTCACTGATGGGCCACCAGAACAGGATTAAATGATCTCATTTTAGCCCAGCTGCCTTTGAAATGTATCCTCTTATGTATGTTTCTAAATCTTGGACTTGCATGGCCTTATGGACATTATGTGGGAGATTTAACAAAACCTGTGCAGAGGAAGAGTGGTCCAGTTGCCCATAACAACCAATCAGCTCGCTTCTTTCATTTTTAAAGAGGCCTGTAAAAAGTGAAAGAAGCAATCTGATTGGTTGCTATGGGCAACTGCACCACTTTTCCTCTACACTGGTTTTGATGAATTTCCCCCTATGTGCTTCTGTCTGGCTGTACATTCTGAATATATTTTTTATTTAAATTTTTTGCTGTATAGTCTATTCTATATAGTATGCCTTTGATTAATAAATGTGTTATTTGCTCTGAAATTTGCTTGTGGTTTTATTTATTCGTCATGCATGATATTGTGTAATAGAACTATAGTAGGTATCAGCTACAATTTATACTAGCTTCCTATGGTAAATTGTAATAAATCCGGTGCGAGGGGGAGATCACTCCATTAATCCAGCCCCTTTACGCTAAGCCTCGCCTACTTGGTGAGTGTGTAACAAATTTATCAAAAGTCAAAAAAAAATAAAAAAACTGTCTTTGTTGCCCATGGCAACCAATATGGGTGATATGGGCAACAAAGGCAGTTTTTCTTTTAGGGACTTTTGATAAATACCTTCCAATAATAATTTGAATACAGTGATCCCCTCGACCTACGATGGCCCCAACATACGATAATTTCAACATACGATGGCCTCTCATACGATCGCATGGTGAAGGCAGCATCAACATACAATGCTTTTGTATGTTGGGGCCATCGCATAAACCGCTATCCGGCAGCGCTGACTGCTTCTGCTGCCACCGGATAGCCGTTTACGGTGCCCCGTGTGGTCCACTGACGATCACTTACCTGTCCTCGGGGCATCATGGGCACTCTCCATCGACATCATCACATTGCTGCGTACGCCGTCCCGTCATCCAATAGGAGCGGCGTGCGTAACAACGTGATGGCGGCGACGGAGAGCGCGGATGGGGGGGAAACAGAGGCCTTGCCGGAGCGTCGGGGACACCTCGGGGACGCGGCGACTGCGATGGACGGTGACATTCCGGGCAGCGGTGACGTGCGGTGACGGCCTGGAGCGGCGGGGACAGGTGAGTACAACTTCCTCTAACAGTGGTCTTCAACCTGCGGACCTCCAGATGTTGCAAAACTACAACTCCCAGCATGCCCGGACAGGCGTTGGATGTCCGGGCATGCTGGGTGTTGTAGTTTTGCAACATCTGGCGGTCCGCAGGTTGTAGACCACTGTCCTATACTTTACATTACATGGATCCCTCAACATGCGTTGGTTTCAACAAACGATGGTCTGATTGGAACGGATTACCATTGTATGTTGAGGGACCACTGTATCTCAGAAATAAATCTTAGTGCAAAATGATTAAATAAAATGGCTTAGAAATCCTTGATATTTATACAAATAAATAAACATTTTCCAACCACTCATCTATTCCCAGGGCGGTATTTGCGGTATTTGGCACTAGGCACTGGAGACGCAGTTTGTGGGGTGCAATATAAATTGGCAGAATTTTTTTAAAAATATTATTTTCAATCCCCTTCTTGCCTCCCGCTGCACTTGCAAGTAAGAGGAAAATCGTTGCAGGGTTTCCTCCGACATAGAGATGGCTGCACACAAGTTGTTATATAGAGAGCACTCAGGTAATCTCTCGTTTCTGAGCTCTGCACTTAGCTTTCCTTGTTTTCATTGCTGCCTCTCTGCACACCCATTGTTGCCCAACACTGTCCTGAAAGAAGCAAAGTAAGCCCCTCTAACACTGCAGCCAGTCAGATTACTAAATGTGCACCCCCCCTAGTAGGGGAGGAGTCAGAGGCTGCTGACTACACAGAGAAGCACTAACCTGCAGAAATAAGGTGGGTTCATCAGACCCCTGCAGTCCAAATGCGGGGGCTCTGATGAGTGCAAATGGCCATTGGAGGTCTTTTACCAGCCTCTGGTGTGCACAATGGCTGATCTTTCTGTGTAGCCTGCATAGCCTGGCTATACAAGAAGATCGACGATAGAACTGATCGGTACTATGATATTACATAGTGCTGAACATTACATAGCAATCTAACGATTACTTCTAAAAGTCCCTTGTGGGGACTTAAAAAGTATAGAATAGATATATATATATATATATATATATATATATATATATATATTTTTTTTTTTTTTTTTTTTTTTTAAGTATCTAAAAGTGTTAAAGGGGTACTCCGGTGAAAACCTTTTTTCTTTTAAATCAACTGGTGGCAGAAAGTTAAACATATTTGTAAATTACTTCTATTAAAAAATCTTAATCCTTCCAGTACTTATTAGCTGCTGAATGCTACAAAGGAAATTCCTTTCTTTTTGGAACACGGATGACATCACGAACACAGTGCTCTCTGCTGACATCTCTGTCCATTTTAGCAACCATGCAGAGCAGATATATGCTAAGGGCAGCATGGTGGGTCAGTGGTTAGCAGTGCTGGGGAATTGGGTTCAAATCCCACTTAGGACAACAATAAATAAAGCGTTATTATTATTATTATTATTATTATAATAATAACGTCAGCAGAGAGAACTGTGGTCGTGATGTCATCAGAGAGCATTCCAAAAAGAAAATAATTTCCTCTGTAGTATTCAGAAGCTAATACGTACAGGAAGGATTAAGATTTTTTAATAGAAGTAATTTACAAATATGTTTAACTTTCTGCCATCAGTTGATTTAAAAGAAAACAGGTTTTCACCGGAGTACCCCTTTAAAAAAAAGGCCCTCCCCAATAAAAATATAAATCCCCTTTTCCCACCAAAAAAAAAAAGAAAAAACACAACATATCTGGTATCACCACATGTGGAAATGTCTGAACTATTAAAATATAATGTTCATGATCCCACACAGTGAACAACATAAACATGAAAAATACTAAATGCCAGAATTGCAGATTTTAGGTCACATCATATGTCAGAAAAAGATTTATAAAAAGAAAATTTTTAATTTTTTTGCTTCGCTGTACATTTTATGGTAAAATGATAGATGTCATAGGGAAGTACAATTGGTACCGCAAAAAAACAAGCCCTCGTATGGCTCAGTGAATGGAAAAATAATAGTTATGTCTCTTAAAAGGTGAGGAGGTAAAATGAAATTGCATAAAACGAAACCTGGCTGTGTCTTCAAGGCCCAAATATCCTGTGTCCTTAAGGGGTCAAAGGGGAACTCTGGGCAAAAAAAAAAAATTAATCTGTCGATAATTTCGGCATTTAAGAAACAAACTGGATGTATCTCTTGTCACTCCACCCAGTTCTAGTATCCTGCTCCTGTCCTCTGCTGTGGACTTCTTTCTTCTGCCTGTGGTCGACCCATCACACTGCAGTTGTACGGTTGCCTTGACAACTGCACCGCCCAGCGCCAGCCGTGTCTCTCTGCACCCATCTTTGTAAAAATGGGCAGGAGACCTCCAACACTGGACTTACACTTTAAAGCTTTAGGGTGCGTTCCCACAGGGCGTATACGCAGCGTATTTGACGCTGCGCAAAATGTATGGCAGCAGCGGGAAATACGCTGCGTATCCCTTGCTCACTATACACACAGGGCTTTCCGGCGGCAGCCCTATGTGTGTAGTGAGTTTTGGAGGCGGGGCCGTGTGCCGGCGTATCTGTGACGCGCGGCCCCGCCTCCAAAACTCACTGCACACATAGGGCTGTCGCCGGAAAGCCCTGTGTGTATAGTGAGCAAGGGATACACAGCGTATTTCCCGCTGCTGCCATACATTTTGCGCAGCGTCAAATACGCTGGCGCTGCGTATACGCCCTGTGGGAACGCACCCTTACTGTCATGGAACAAAAGTTTTTAATGGGTCGGAGACAAGCTCCATTATAGTCACCTGCAAAGGGATGGGATTGGTGGCTGAGACAAAGAGCATAGCCATGCCATTTAGGCTATGTTTACACTGATGTAAAATGTGAGGAATGTCCACTAGAAAATACCAGCGGACATTCTGCACATTTAAAAAATCTAGGACTGCTCGTAAATGCGCTATCTCATAGACAGCAATGCATTTCCTTGTGGACTCTACAGAAAGAATATAAATGTCTATTCTTTCTGCTATCGCCAGAATCAGAATTTCCACGGCAGAAAAATCAGGTGCGGAAATTCTAACGTGTAAACAGCGCAGCAGAATCCCATTGAAATCAATGGGACTCTGCTACAGTGTATTTTCCGTGCGGACATTGAGCACAAGTTCAGCCCGTGTGAATATACCCCTAAGCTATGTGAAGGCGGCAGAAAATCCGCATAGGTTTGTGAGGTCTGCACCGCATTAATTTGGCGCTGAATTCCGCATATTTCAAGAATATGCGGAATTTCTGTGGAATTCATGCAGATTTTAACTCTGAATTCCGCACGAATAAACAGTGCATGTAAAAATAAGTGCCAGTATTCCTTACAAAAGTTAAATTTCGTACGAAATCCGTGGGAAATCCGTACCAAATCCACATTAAGCAGAGAAAAAAAAGTCCCATTGATTCAATCGGCTTCTGCAGCTGAAGTCCCCAAAAATATAAGACATTACTTATATTTTTGTGGAATGCAGGATTTTAGCTGCGGAACGTCTGCAGCGAAAATTCTACTGTGTGAATGGGACTGCAGAATCCCATTGAACACAACAGACTTGAAACACCTGCAGAATTTCTATGCAGATTTCAGTGTGGGAATCCATGTGGAAATTCTGCTGTGTGAACATAGCCTTACTCTACTATATTTAGGGATTAGAGAGAGTCTCAGAATTGACTTTTGACATGTCTGCATAACATGACTCCCATTAAAGTCAATTGGACATCCACCCATGCATTTATATTTGTGCTCCCTCTGTATGTACGTTCCTTATGTTTTCTCTACGCATGAGATATACCGAGATGACCAGCTGTAAAAAAAAATAAAAAAAAATTGGGAGTTAGGCTAGGTTTCCACACAGGGTTTTTTCCTGGCATTTTTTGGAAAACTGCAACCGCAGTTTTTGAGCCAAAGCCAGATGTGTATTTATAAGGAATGGGAAATATAAAGGAAGGACTTATTCTTCTCCGTCCTACTGGATCCACTTCTAACTTTGCCTCAAATACTGTAGTGGCGGTTTTCCAAAAATGCCCAGAAAAAACCTGTGTGAAAACCTAGTCTGGGTTCACATCACGTTTTTGCCATACTGTTTTCAATCCGTTTTTCTAAAGAAAACCGTATGGCAAAAAAACGGATGGAACAGTATGGGAAAAAGTAAACCGTATGCGCTTTTAAACTGTATACTGTTTTTAAAAGTGCATACAGTTCTGTCCGATTTTATTTTTTTTAAAACATAAGTTTTTGAAAATGTTGCCATTTTTAATGGGAGGAGTGTTGGGTGGGGACTTTAGAATGCGCATGTGCAAAGTAAAAACCGTATACGGTTTCGCCGTATGGAACCGTATACATGTGCGTTTCCCATTGACGTCCATGTTAAAAAAAACGTATGCGGTTGCAGTATGGTTCTTAAGCCAGAGACAAAAACGTGGCCAACCACAGTTTTGACTCCGGTTTAAAAACCGTACTGCAACCGCATACATTTTTTTTTAACATGGACGTCAATGGGAAACGCACATATATACGGTTCCATACGGCGAAACCGCATGCGTTTTTTCTTTGCACACGCGCATTTGTATCCTAAAGTCCCCACCCAACACCCCTCCCATTAAAAATGGACAAGATTTTCAAAAATGTATGGGTTTTTTAAAAATAAAAACGGACGGAACTGTATGCACTTTTAAAAACAGTATACGGTTTACTTTTTCCCATACTGTTCCATCCGTTTTTTTGCCATACGGTTTTCTTTAGAAAAACGGATTGAAAACAGTATGGCAAAAACGTGATGTGAACCCAGACTAATGGAAGTTTTTTTTTTTTCCCATGCTTGGCGGTATTGTTCACTCTACTTTGGGTCTCCATGCAGCAGAGTGCTACAACATAACACGATGTGTCTGGTATTTTGACATCAAACCTTTGCACATAAATATATTTACAAAGAATGATCTTCATGTGCCCATTCCTTTTTATTTTGAGGAAATAAACGATTGTTTGAGAAGTCTTGCAGGGAATTTCTCCCTTCTTCGTATTCAGAGTATAGATAGAACTAGACGTACATGTGTATGTGGGGATCGATAAAGATAAGTGAACTGTAAAGCGCCAGCTATTTGAAATGTATGGCAGCACGGCCTCAAGGCTGGGAGATTCCAGCTATGAGGAATGTGGAGGTGGCATACAGGACAAGCCTCGCTTCCCCTTCACAGACCTGACAATACAATAAACAGGATGGTTAATTACTGTAACGTTCCATACTACATCTCCCAGCATGCCCTGGCAGCCATAATGTACCTTGTGTCTGAGGAGTGACTGGCATGTGGTGGCCTAATGAGGAGATGTAAGGCATTATTGTAAAAAAAATCTAGGGGCGCAAAAAGTCATAAATGGCATATTTCATAAGGCCAGGCAGAATGCACAGATAAGTAGGGTGCATATATCATAGTGCCATATTTATTCATTCATTTCATTTAAATGGTGCCAACCTATTCAGCAGTGTTGTACGCCGTCACGCCCCCTCCCATAGACTTGCATTGAGGGGACAGGGCATGACGTCACACGGGGCGGAGTCGTGACATCACGGACTTCCGTTCCCGTGGTCGGGACCCATACCCTCCAGCGCTTCCGGACAAGAAACAGGTGGGTGCCGCATGCTATATTGCGGGGGTCCCCAGTGGCGGGACCCCCGCGATCAGACATCTTATCCCCAATCCTTTGGATAGGGGATAAGATGTCTAGGGGTGGAATATTAAGGACATGTGCTGTAAATGTACAGCGCTGCAGCAAGTAACTTTACACACAGTGCCACACATTCATGTCACAGCTATGAAATGAGCGCAGGTAGCTACATAGCAGGTGAGCGCCAGCTGTTATCAGCAGGGGGTGGACTCACCAATAATGGCAGACATCAGCGATCACACTGATGTCTGCCCCTAACCCAATAGATGCTTGGGGGGATTGATCAAACCAACCGTGGTGCAATCACAGGGGTCTGATGAATCAAGATGGATGCCGGAGCTTCACTCACCGACTCCCAGCTGTCTGCTGCGATCTTCTCCTCTGATCTGCCTTCTAGCAGACCGGAGAAGTAGAGCGCTGATAACACTGATCAGTGCAATGCCTATGCATAGCACTGAACAGTAAATGTAACCAAATGACTACAGTAAACAGTTCCCTGTGGGGACTAAAAAAGTTTGAATAAGCCCCTCCTCCAATAAAATATTACATTTACCTCTTTCCGTGTGCAGAAATGTGCAATCTATTAACATATTGGCCCTCATTTACTATTGCAAACCTGACATGTTTTGTCGGGTTGTGCGCCAGAAATTCTGTCTGCTCCAGATTGCGCAAGAATTGAAAAAACCCCGACTAACTCTCCATTTTGCTAAGAAAACCCGAAAAGGGGGCGTGGTCACTGGGAAAAGGGGGCATGGTCTCCGAAAAGGGGCACATATTTACTGAGATTTCCACATAAAATGTGGTGTATTTCATCTGAGGAAAACCCTACAGATCAGAGCAGGTGTGAAAAAAGCAAAATGTAGGGAAAGTGGAAAATGTAGGGAAACCTTAGTAAAGACCGTGGAAAATAAATTGTAGGGAATTAAAACCCACAAAGAAATCTACACAACACTCTTAGTAAATAAGGGCCATAATGTTAATGATCCTGTACGGTGAATGATGTAAACGGGAAAAAATACCAAAGTCCAAAATTGCTAATATACGATCACATCCCAGAAAAAAAAAAGAATAAAAAGTAATCATAAAGTCACTTATATATGCAAAAGTGGTAACGATAAAAACTTCAGATCACGGAGCAAACAATGAACCCTCATATAGCCCTGTATACGGAAAAATGAGAAAGTTAAATGGGTCAGAATAAGGCAATTTTAAACATTCTTATTTTGTTTAAAAAAATTTTTTTTAAAGTAGCACAATAATAGTTAATATTATGTTTTAGTCATACTGACTCACAGAATAAAGAGAAAATGTCAGTTTTACCATAAAGTGTACATAGAAAAAACAAAACTCCCCAAAATTAGCAAAATTGTGCTTTTTTTTTTCAATTTCTCACCATAAATAAATTTTTGGGGTTGCGCCGTACATTTTTCGGTAAACTATAGTGTCATTACAAAGTACATTTGGTTTAGCCTAAAAACAAGTCATTATATTGCTCTGTGGATGTAAAAATATAAGAGTTATGGGGGAGATTTATCAAAACCAGTGCAAAGTAAAAGTTGCCCAGTTGCCCATAGCAACCAATCAGCTCGCTTGTTTCATTTTTTAACAAGGCCTCTGCAAAATGAAAGAAGCCATCTGATTGGTTGCTATGGGCAACTGGGCAACTTTTACTTTGCACAGGTTTTGATAAATCTCCACCTATGTCTCTTAGAAGGCGAAAAGGAAAAAACGAAAACGCAAAAATAAAAATTTGCTGCGTCCTTAAGGCCAAAATGGGCTATAAAGGAAAATAAGTAGATAACTAATACAGATAAAGCAAGTCCTTATATATAAAAGTAAGAAAGATCTGCTGGGAGCTGTAATCACTGTCTATGTAGAGGACAGGAGTAGAGATGAGCGAACTTACAGTAAATTCGATTCGTCACGAACTTCTCGGCTCGGCAGTTGATGGCTTTCCCTGCATAAATTAGTTCAGCTTTCAGGTGCTCCGGTGGGCTGGAAAAGGTGGATACAGTCCTAGGAGACTCTTTCCTAGGAATGTATCCACCTTTTCCAGCCCACCGGAGCACCTGAAGGCTAAACTAATTTACGCAGGATAAGTCATCAACTGCCGAGCCGAGAAGTTCGTGACGAATCGAATTTACTGTAAGTTCGCTCATCTCTAGACAGGAGCTTCTTCAGGGTCCTGTACAGCACACACAGGGTCCTAATAAAGTAAGGGCTTGTTCGCACTGCCGTCGTGCTCCGTTAGCTGGAGTTCCGTCGACAGTTCCGTCAAGTTTAGTGAAGAAAAAAATAGCGCAAGCAGTAGCCGTTTGCATCTGACTTGTTTCAGGGTCTGTTTGGAGAGTAGTAAAGAACATGGGAGGCGCTATCAGACTGCACTACCAGACCGCCAGTCAGTGCATGTACTTATAGTAATACAGGGGTTTTACCAGTGAATGCCCATTCTGATTGGTCAGTTCTTTCAGCCATTGACATGTTTCACAGATCTGGACTGTCTGTACATTGTATGTTGAGTCTGGTTTCAAGTTACAATGGTCCAGAAAAGACCAAATGTATGTTGAAAACATTGTAACCTGAGCCCATTGTAAGTTGAGGGATCACTGTGTACAGTGGTCCCTCAACATACGATGGTAATCCGTTCCAAATGGACCATCGTTTGTTGAAACCATCATATGTTAAGGGATCCGTGCAATGTAAAGTATAGGACAGTGGTCTACAACCTGCGGACCTCCAGATGTTGCAAAACTACAACTCCCAGCATGCCCGGACAGCCGTTGGCTGTCCGGGCATGCTGGGAGTTGTAGTTTTGCAACATCTGGAGGTCCGCAGGTTGAAGACCACTGGTATTGGAGGTAATACTCACGTGTCCCCGCCGCTCCGGACCGTCACCGCTGCCCGGGATGTCGCCTTCCATCACTGTCACCGCGTCCCCGGGGTGTCCCCGATGCTCCGGCAAGGCCTCTCGCTCTCTGTTGCCGCCATCACGTCGCTACGCACGCAGCTCCTATTGGATGACGGGACGGCGTGCGCAGCGACATGATGACGATGATGGAGAGCACCGACGATGCAGGGGATCCCGAAGAGGACGCGCCGGAGCCCCGAGGACAGGTAAGTGATCGTCAGCGGACCACATGGGGCACTGTAAACGGCTATCCGGTGGCAGCTGAAGCAGTCTACGCTGCCGGATAGCCGTTTATGCGATGGCCCCGACATACAAAAGCATCATATGTTGATGCTGCCTCTGAGAGTCCATCGTATGTCGAAATGATCGTATGTCGGGGCCATCGTAGGTCGGGGGGGTCACTGTATATGTAAACTGTACACTGAACACTGTATCATGATGCCATATGACAGGATGATGGGTGTTATATACAGTTTAATAATGTTATATACAGAGTGATGGGCATTGTATACAGAATAGTGGTAATAAATTCAGAATATTGGTGTTGTAAAAAGTCGAATGAGGTTATATCCTGTATGCTGGTTATTATATACAGTATAGTGATGTTATATACAGTATGGCAGACTTTAATGTTATAGTGTTATATACATGATAGTATACAGTAGTGGTGTTATATACAGTATAATGATGTTACACAGAATAATTAGTGTTATATAATGGGTTAGTTAAATACAGTAAAATGATGTCATATATCTTACATCGGTGTTGTTTACAGGATAATGTTGTTATATAAAGTATGACAAGTGATAGGGCACTATGACGTAAGTCGATAATGGGTTTAACAGGCTAATAGCGCTCTATATGGATAGCAAGCGGATCTATTTAACCTGCTCAAAACAAAATCAGCGCAAACTTATGTATAGGATTATGATTGTTTCATATACAGGATGTCTTCTATACAGGACAATTTGTTTACATCATATGGAGCTGTTATATACAGTTAAATGGTATGACATATTGCATGATGAGGTTATATACATGGGTTGCCATGTATTGGATATCATATGGTGCTGTTATATACAGTTTACTGGTGTAACATATTATGAAGAGGTTATATACATAGGTTGTTGTTATACACGGTGCTGTTATATACAGTTTACTGGTGTAACATATTATGAAGAGGTTATATAGATAGGTTGTTGTTATACACGGTGCTGTTATATACAGTTTACTGGTGTAACATATTATGAAGAGGTTATATACATAGGTTGTTGTTATACACGGTGCTGTTATATACAGTTTACTGGTGTAACATATTATGAAGAGGTTATATACATAGGTTGTTGTTATACACGGTGCTGTTATATACAGTTTACTGGTGTAACATTATGAAGAGGTTATATACATAGGTTGTTCTACACGGTGGTGTTATATACAGTTTACTGGTGTAACATATAATGAAGAGGTTATATACATAGGTTGTTATACACGGTGGTGTTATATACAGTTTACTGGTGTAACATATAATGAAGAGGTTATCTACATAGGTTGTTATACACGGTGCTGTTATATACAGTTTACTGCTGTAACATATAATGAAGAGGTTATATACATAGGTTGTTATACACGGTGCTGTTATATACAGTTTACTGGTGTAACATTATGAAGAGGTTATATACATAGGTTGTTATACACGGTGCTGTTATATACAGTTTACTGGTGTAACATATAATGAAGAGGTTATATACATAGGTTGTTATACACGGTGCTGTTATATACAGTTTACTGGTGTAACATATTATGAAGAGGTTATATACATAGGTTGTTATACACGGTGGTGTTATATACAGTTTACTGGTGTAACATATAATGAAGAGGTTATATACATAGGTTGTTATACACGGTGCTGTTATATACAGTTTACTGGTGTAACATATAATGAAGAGGTTATATACATAGGTTGTTATACACGGTGCTGTTATATACAGTTTACTGGTGTAACATATAATGAAGAGGTTATATACATAGGTTGTTATACACGGTGGTGTTATATACAGTTTACTGGTGTAACATATAATGAAGAGGTTATATACATAGGTTGTTATACACGGTGCTGTTATATACAGTTTACTGGTGTAACATATTATGAAGAGGTTATATACATAGGTTGTTATACACGGTGGTGTTATATACAGTTTACTGGTGTAACATATTATGAAGAGGTTATATACATAGGTTGTTATACACGGTGCTGTTATATACAGTTTACTGGTGTAACATATAATGAAGAGGTTATATACATAGGTTGTTATACACGGTGGTGTTATATACAGTTTACTGGTGTAACATATAATGAAGAGGTTATATACATAGGTTGTTATACACGGTGGTGTTATATACAGTTTACTGGTGTAACATATAATGAAGAGGTTATATACATAGGTTGTTATACACGGTGCTGTTATATACAGTTTACTGGTGTAACATATCATGAAGAGGTTATATACATAGGTTGTTATACACGGTGCTGTTATATACAGTTTACTGCTGTAACATATAATGAAGAGGTTATATACATAGGTTGTTATACACGGTGGTGTTATATACAGTTTACTGGTGTAACATATTATGAAGAGGTTATATACATAGGTTGTTATACACGGTGCTGTTATATACAGTTTACTGGTGTAACATATTATGAAGAGGTTATATACATAGGTTGTTATACACGGTGGTGTTATATACAGTTTACTGGTGTAACATATAATGAAGAGGTTATATACATAGGTTGTTATACACGGTGCTGTTATATACAGTTTACTGGTGTAACATATAATGAAGAGGTTATATACATAGGTTGTTATACACGGTGGTGTTATATACAGTTTACTGGTGTAACATATTATGAAGAGGTTATATACATAGGTTGTTATACACGGTGGTGTTATATACAGTTTACTGGTGTAACATATTATGAAGAGGTTATCTACATAGGTTGTTATACACGGTGCTGTTATATACAGTTTACTGGTGTAACATATAATGAAGAGGTTATATACATAGGTTGTTATACACGGTGCTGTTATATACAGTTTACTGGTGTAACATATAATGAAGAGGTTATATATATAGGTTGTTATACACGGTGCTGTTATATACAGTTTACTGGTGTAACATTATGAAGAGGTTATATACATAGGTTGTTATACACGGCGGTGTTATATACAGTTTACTGGTGTAACATATAATGAAGAGGTTATATATATAGGTTGTTATACACGGTGCTGTTATATACAGTTTACTGGTGTAACATATTATGAAGAGGTTATATACATAGGTTGTTATACACGGTGCTGTTATATACAGTTTACTGGTGTAACATATAATGAAGAGGTTATATACATAGGTTGTTATACACGGTGGTGTTATATACAGTTTACTGGTGTAACGTATAATGAAGAGGTTATATACATAGGTTGTTATACACGGTGCTGTTATATACAGTTTACTGGTGTAACATATAATGAAGAGGTTATATACATAGGTTGTTATACACGGTGGTGTTATATACAGTTTACTGGTGTAACATATAATGAAGAGGTTATATACATAGGTTGTTATACACGGTGGTGTTATATACAGTTTACTGGTGTAACATATAATGAAGAGGTTATCTACATAGGTTGTTATACACGGTGCTGTTATATACAGTTTACTGGTGTAACATATAATGAAGAGGTTATATATATAGGTTGTTATACACGGTGCTGTTATATACAGTTTACTGGTGTAACATTATGAAGAGGTTATATACATAGGTTGTTATACACGGCGGTGTTATATACAGTTTACTGGTGTAACATATAATGAAGAGGTTATATACATAGGTTGTTATACACGGTGGTGTTATATACAGTTTACTGGTGTAACATATAATGAAGAGGTTATATACATAGGTTGTTATACACGGTGCTGTTATATACAGTTTACTGGTGTAACATATAATGAAGAGGTTATATACATAGGTTGTTATACACGGTGGTGTTATATACAGTTTACTGGTGTAACATATAATGAAGAGGTTATATACATAGGTTGTTATACACGGTGGTGTTATATACAGTTTACTGGTGTAACATATAATGAAGAGGTTATATACATAGGTTGTTATACACGGTGGTGTTATATACAGTTTACTGGTGTAACATATTATGAAGAGGTTATATACATAGGTTGTTATACACGGCGGTGTTATATACAGTTTACTGGTGTAACATATAATGAAGAGGTTATATACATAGGTTGTTATACACGGTGCTGTTATATACAGTTTACTGGTGTAACATATTATGAAGAGGTTATATACATAGGTTGTTATACACGGTGCTGTTATATACAGTTTACTGGTGTAACATATTATGAAGAGGTTATATACATAGGTTGTTATGCACGGTGGTGTTATATACAGTTTACTGGTGTAACATATTATGAAGAGGTTATATACATAGGTTGTTATGCACGGTGGTGTTATATACAGTTTACTGGTGTAACATATAATGAAGAGGTTGTATACATAGGTTGTTATACACGGTGCTGTTATATACAGTTTACTGGTGTAACATATAATGAAGAGGTTATATACATAGGTTGTTATACACGGTGCTGTTATATACAGTTTACTAGTGTAACATATTATGAAGAGGTTATATACATAGGTTGTTATGCAAGGTGGTGTTATATACAGTTTACTGGTGTAACATATAATGAAGAGGTTATATACATAGGTTGTTATACACGGTGGTGTTATATACAGTTTACTGGTGTAACATATTATGAAGAGGTTATATACATAGGTTGTTATACACGGTGGTGTTATATACAGTTTACTGGTGTAACATATTATGAAGAGGTTAAATACATAGGTTGTTATACACGGTGCTGTTATATACAGTTTACTGGTGTAACATATTATGAAGAGGTTATATACATAGGTTGTTATACACGGTGGTGTTATATACAGTTTACTGGTGTAACATATAATGAAGAGGTTATATACATAGGTTGTTATACACGGTGGTGTTATATACAGTTTACTGGTGTAACATATTATGAAGAGGTTATATACATAGGTTGTTATACACGGTGGTGTTATATACAGTTTACTGGTGTAACATATAATGAAGAGGTTATATACATAGGTTGTTATACACGGTGCTGTTATATACAGTTTACTGGTGTAACATATAATGAAGAGGTTATATACATAGGTTGTTATACACGGTGGTGTTATATACAGTTTACTGGTGTAACATATAATGAAGAGGTTATATACATAGGTTGTTATACACGGTGCTGTTATATACAGTTTACTGGTGTAACATATTATGAAGAGGTTATATACATAGGTTGTTATACACGGTGCTGTTATATACAGTTTACTGGTGTAACATATAATGATTAATGAAGAGGTTATATACATAGGTTGTTATACACGGTGCTGTTATATACAGTTTACTGGTGTAACATATTATGAAGAGGTTATATACACAGGTTGTTATACACGGTGGTGTTATATACAGTTTACTGGTGTAACATATAATGAAGAGGTTATATACATAGGTTGTTATACACGGTGCTGTTATATACAGTTTACTGGTGTAACATATTATGAAGAGGTTATATACATAGGTTGTTATACACGGTGCTGTTATATACAGTTTACTGGTGTAACATATTATGAAGAGGTTATATACACAGGTTGTTATACACGGTGGTGTTATATACAGTTTACTGGTGTAACATATTATGAAGAGGTTATATACATAGGTTGTTATACACGGTGGTGTTATATACAGTTTACTGGTGTAACATATTATGAAGAGGTTATATACATAGGTTGTTATACACGGTGGTGTTATATACAGTTTACTGGTGTAACATATAATGAAGAGGTTATATACATAGGTTGTTATACACGGTGCTGTTATATACAGTTTACTGGTGTAACATATCATGAAGAGGTTATATACATAGGTTGTTATACACGGTGGTGTTATATACAGTTTACTGGTGTAACATATTATGAAGAGGTTATATACATAGGTTGTTATACACGGTGCTGTTATATACAGTTTACTGGTGTAACATATTATGAAGAGGTTATATATATAGGTTGTTATACACGGTGGTGTTATATACAGTTTACTGGTGTAACATATAATGAAGAGGTTATATACATAGGTTGTTATACACGGCGATGTTATATACAGTTTACTGGTGTAACATATTATGAAGAGGTTATATACATAGGTTGTTCTACACGGTGCTGTTATATACAGTTTACTGGTGTAACATATAATGAAGAGGTTATATACATAGGTTGTTATACACGGTGGTGTTATATACAGTTTACTGGTGTAACATATAATGAAGAGGTTATATACATAGGTTGTTATACACGGTGCTGTTATATACAGTTTACTGGTGTAACATATCATGAAGAGGTTATATACATAGGTTGTTATACACGGTGCTGTTATATACAGTTTACTGGTGTAACATATAATGAAGAGGTTATATACATAGGTTGTTATACACGGTGCTGTTATATACAGTTTACTGCTGTAACATATAATGAAGAGGTTATATACATAGGTTGTTATACACGGTGGTGTTATATACAGTTTACTGGTGTAACATATAATGAAGAGGTTATATACATAGGTTGTTATACACGGTGGTGTTATATACAGTTTACTGGTGTAACATATAATGAAGAGGTTATATACATAGGTTGTTATACACGGTACATTAAGCGCTCAGATTGAGGCCGGGGGTTGTAATCAGCTCGGTCTGACAACCAGCCCCCAGCTTCCAGTCCTCTATCACGTCGGCTCTCACGTTCGGCTGTCTCTGGGACCCTGTAAAGAGGAAGCGTTAGAACACGCCCTCTGAACCGCGCTCTCGTGTACGCTCATTGGTGAATAACGAAGCTAGGCGGGATCACAGAGGTACTGGGCGGAGCAAACCAAGGAGAGAGGGGAGGACTGGACGAGCGGATTCAGAGTAGGGGGAGTGAGTGGTGAGTTTGTCTGTGGTGGAGGCCTGTGTGACAGCTGCGGCCTGAGGGGCCTCTCCGGGGACACAGGGCGCAGATTGACGGGTGAGTTAGCTCTGGGGACGCGGCGGCCCTTATGGAGGTAGGGGTGTGGGCTCTGAGGAGCGGCGGCGGCGGCGTCATCATCTGTGTTAGCCGCGTCCGCTGGGTGTATGGCCGCCGCTATGTCAGCCCTCTGTCCGGGCACCTACAGCTGGGAAGACGCGCAATGTTTGCGATAGTCTCGGCACTGAGCCTGTGGAGAACGGCGCTAGTGATAGTATGTATATGGAGGTCGGCGGTGGTGATACTGTGTATAATACTCTGTATAATACTCTGTATATGGAGGAGGGCGGCAGTGATACCGTGTATAATACTGTGTATCGTAATCTGTGGAGGACGGTAGTGGTACTGTGTATTGTAATCTGTGGAGGACGGCAGTGGTACTGTGTATTGTAATCTGTGGAGGACGGCAGTGGTACTGTGCATGGCAATCTGTATGTGGAGGACGGCAGTGGTACTGTGCATGGCAATCTGTATGTGGAGGACGGCAGTGGTACTGTGCATGGTAATCTGTATGTGGAGGACGGCAGTGGTACTGTGCATGGCAATCTGTATGTGGAGGACGGCAGTGGTACTGTGCATGGTAATCTGTATGTGGAGGATGGCAGTGGTACTGTGTATTGTAATCTGTGGAGGATGGCAGTGGTACTGTGGTAATCTGGAGGACGGCAGTGGTACTGTGCATGATAATCTGTGAAGGACGGCAGTGGTACTGTGTATGGTAATCTGTATGTAGAGGGGGCGGCAGTGGTACTGTGTATGGTAATCTGTATGTAGAGGGGGCGGCAGTGGTACTGTGTATGGTAATCTGTATGTGGAGGGGTCGGCAGTGGTACTGTGTATGGTAATCTGTATGTAGAGGGGGCGGCAGTGGTACTGTGTATGGTAATCTGTATGTAGAGGGGGCGGCAGTGGTACTGTGTATGGTAATCTGTATGTAGAGGGGGCGGCAGTGGTACCGTGTATGGTAATCTGTATGTGGAGGACTGCAGTGGTACTGTGTATGGTAATCTGTATGTGGAGGACGGCAGTGGTACTGTGTATGGTAATCTGTATGTGGAGGACGGCAGTGGTACTGTGTATTGTAATCTGTGGAGGACGGCAGTGGTACTGTGCATGGTAATCTGTATGTGGAGGACGGCAGTGGTACTGTGTATGGTAATCTGTATGTGGAGGATGGCAGTGGTACTGTGTATGGTAATCTGTATGTGGAGGACGGCAGTGGTACTGTGTATTGTAATCTGTGGAGGACGGCAGTGGTACTGTGCATGGTAATCTGTATGTGGAGGACGGCAGTGGTACTGTGCATGGTAATCTGTATGTGGAGGACGGCAGTGGTACTGTGTATGGTAATCTGTATGTGGAGGACGGCAGTGGTACTGTGTATGGTAATCTGTATGTGGAGGACGGCAGTGGTACTGTGCATGGCAATCTGTATGTCGAGGACGGCAGTGGTACTGTGCATGGTACTCTGTATGTGGAGGACGGCAGTGGTACTGTGCATGGTACTCTGTATGTGGAGGACGGCAGTGGTACTGTGCATGGTACTCTGTATGTGGAGGACGGCAGTGGTACTGTGCATGGCAATCTGTGGAGGACGGCAGTGGTACTGTGTATGGTAATCTGTATGTGGAGGACGGCAGTGGTACTGTGTATGGTAATCTGTATGTGGAGGACGGCAGTGGTACTGTGTATGGTAATCTGTATGTGGAGGACGGCAGTGGTACTGTGCATGGCAATCTGTATGTCGAGGACGGCAGTGGTACTGTGCATGGCAATCTGTATGTCGAGGACGGCAGTGGTACTGTGCATGGCAATCTGTATGTCGAGGACGGCAGTGGTACTGTGCATGGTACTCTGTATGTGGAGGACGGCAGTGGTACTGTGCATGGTACTCTGTATGTGGAGGACGGCAGTGGTACTGTGCATGGTACTCTGTATGTGGAGGACGGCAGTGGTACTGTGCATGGTACTCTGTATGTGGAGGACGGCAGTGGTACTGTGCATGGTACTCTGTATGTGGAGGACGGCAGTGGTACTGTGCATGGTACTCTGTATGTGGAGGACGGCAGTGGTACTGTGCATGGCAATCTGTGGAGGACGGCAGTGGTACTGTGCATGGTAATCTGTATATGGAGGATGGCAGAGGTACTGTGCATGGTAATCTCTATGTGGAGGACGGCAGTGGTACTGTGCATGGTAATCTCTATGTGGAGGACGGCAGTGGTACTGTGCATGGCAATCTGTGTGGAGGACGGCAGTGGTACTGTGTATGGCAATCTGTATGTGGAGGACGGCAGTGGTACTGTGTATGGTAATTTGTATGTGGAGGACGGCAGTGGTACTGTGTATTGTAATCTGTATGTGGAGGACGGCAGTGGTACTGTGTATGGTAATCTGTGGAGGACGGCAGTGGTACTGTGTATGGTAATCTGTATGTGGAGGACGGCAGTGGTACTGTGTATGGTAATCTGTGGAGGACGGCAGTGGTACTGTGTATGGTAATCTGTGGAGGACGGCAGTGGTACTGTGCATGGTACTCTGTATGTGGAGGACGGCAGTGGTACTGTGTATGGCAATCTGTATGTGGAGGACGGCAGTGGTACTGTGTATGGTAATTTGTATGTGGAGGACGGCAGTGGTACTGTGTATGGTAATCTGTATGTGGAGGACGGCAGTGGTACTGTGTATTGTAATCTGTGGAGGACGGCAGTGGTACTGTGTATGGTAATCTGTGGAGGACGGCAGTGGTACTGTGTATGGTAATCTGTGGAGGACGGCAGTGGTACTGTGTATGGTAATCTGTATGTAGAGGGGGCGGCAGTGGTACTGTGTATGGTAATCTGTATGTGGAGGACGGCAGTGGTACTGTGTATTGTAATCTGTGGAGGACGGCAGTGGTACTGTGTATGGTAATCTGTGGAGGACGGCAGTGGTACTGTGTATGGTAATCTGTGGAGGACGGCAGTGGTACTGTGTATGGTAATCTGTGGAGGACGGCAGTGGTACTGTGTAGAGATGAGCGAATTTACAGTAAATTTGATTCGGCTCGGCAGTTGATGACTTTTCCTGCATAAATTAGTTCAGCTTTCAGGTGCTCCGGTGGGCTGGAAAAGGTGGATACAGTCCTAGGAAAGAGTCTCCTAGGACTGTATCCACCTTTTCCAGCCCACGGGAGGACGGCAGTGGTACTGTGTATGGTAATCTGTCTGTAGAGGGGGTGGCAGTGGTACTGTGTATGGTAATCTGTCTGTAGAGGGGGTGGCAGTGGTACTGTGTATGGTAATGTCTGTAGAGGGGGTGGCAGTGGTACTGTGTATGGTAATCTGTCTGTAGAGGGGGTGGCAGTGGTACTGTGTATGGTAATCTGTCTGTAGAGGGGGTGGCAGTGGTACTGTGTATGGTAATCTGTGTGTAGAGGGGGTGACAGTGGTACTGTGTATGGTAATCTGTGTGTAGAGGGGGTGGCAGTGGTACTGTGTATGGTAATCTGTAGAGGGGGTGGCAGTGGTACTGTGTATGGTAATCTGTGTGTAGAGGGGGTGGCAGTGGTACTGTGTATGGTAATATGTCTGTAGAGGGTGTGGCAGTGGTACTGTGTATGGTAATCTGTATGTAGAGGGGGTGGCAGTGGTACTGTGTATGGTAATCTGTCTGTAGAGGGGTGGCAGTGGTACTGTGTATGGTAATCTGTATGTAGAGGGGGTGGCAGTGGTACTGTGTATGGTAATCTGTCTGTAGAGGGGGTGGCAGTGGTACTGTGTATGGTAATATGTCTGTAGAGGGTGTGGCAGTGGTACTGTGTATGGTAATCTGTATGTAGAGGGGGTGGCAGTGGTACTGTGTATGGTAATCTGTCTGTAGAGGGGGTGGCAGTGGTACTGTGTATGGTAATGTCTGTAGAGGGGGTGGCAGTGGTACTGTGTATGGTAATCTGTGTGTAGAGGGGGTGGCAGTGGTACTGTGTATGGTAATCTGTGTGTAGAGGGGGTGGCAGTGGTACTGTGTATGGTAATCTGTAGAGGGGGTGGCAGTGGTACTGTGTATGGTAATCTGTGTGTAGAGGGGGTGGCAGTGGTACTGTGTATGGTAATCTGTATGTAGAGGGGGCGGCAGTGGTACTGTGTATGGTAATCTGTCTGTAGAGGGGGTGGCAGTGGTACTGTGTATGGTAATCTGTATGTAGAGGGGGTGGCAGTGGTACTGTGTATGGTAATCTGTCTGTAGAGGGGTGGCAGTGGTACTGTGTATGGTAATCTGTATGTAGAGGGGGTGGCAGTGGTACTGTGTATGGTAATCTGTCTGTAGAGGGGGTGGCAGTGGTACTGTGTATGGTAATCTGTCTGTAGAGGGGGTGGCAGTGGTACTGTGTATGGTAATCTGTGTGTAGAGGGGGTGACAGTGGTACTGTGTATGGTAATCTGTGTGTAGAGGGGGTGGCAGTGGTACTGTGTATGGTAATCTGTAGAGGGGGTGGCAGTGGTACTGTGTATGGTAATCTGTGTGTAGAGGGGGTGGCAGTGGTACTGTGTATGGTAATATGTCTGTAGAGGGTGTGGCAGTGGTACTGTGTATGGTAATCTGTATGTAGAGGGGGTGGCAGTGGTACTGTGTATGGTAATCTGTATGTAGAGGGGGTGGCAGTGGTACTGTGTATGGTAATCTGTATGTAGAGGGGGTGGCAGTGGTACTGTGTATGGTAATCTGTCTGTAGAGGGGGTGGCAGTGGTACTGTGTATGGTAATATGTCTGTAGAGGGTGTGGCAGTGGTACTGTGTATGGTAATCTGTATGTAGAGGGGGTGGCAGTGGTACTGTGTATGGTAATCTGTCTGTAGAGGGGGTGGCAGTGGTACTGTGTATGGTAATCTGTCTGTAGAGGGGGTGGCAGTGGTACTGTGTATGGTAATCTGTCTGTAGAGGGGGTGGCAGTGGTACTGTGTATGGTAATCTGTATGTAGAGGGGGTGGCAGTGGTACTGTGTATGGTAATCTGTATGTAGAGGGGGTGGCAGTGGTACTGTGTATGGTAATCTGTATGTAGAGGGGGTGGCAGTGGTACTGTGTATGGTAATCTGTATGTAGAGGGGGTGGCAGTGGTACTGTGTAGCTGTAATCCTTTCAGTAGTGAGTACAATCTGCTGCCTCCTACCCTCATGTATTTGATCAGATTCCAGGAGGACATGAAGTTGTACTGTGTAACAACGGTCTGTGAGGTAACCCCTTGCCCGTCCCTCCTAGGCCCACAAACCTGGTCATGCACTGTATGATTATTATGATATATACGCACAAGTCTCATCCCCAGGAGGGGCGGACACTGAGCACCCGCCGTGTATACACATAAGGTTAGAGAGCGGCCGCCATGTCCTTCTGGGGTCGGCCGGCTCCGCAGTCTGCAGGACTATACATGGTTGGTGGTCTCTCTAGCTCCGGCCTCTCACTGTGGATTTGTCCTGACTAATGTAGCTGCTAATTCCTGTGGTTGGTCCTTGTGTCCTGGACATTAGGTGCAGTTGGTTTGGCCCCGTGTGGTGCAGATCGGCTGTAACCTATGACCACATTGCAGCAGGTTTATCTTGCATATTTCTTACTCATTTCCTTTACACTTCTAGTTCCGTGTCCTCTGCACCTGATTCAGAGCGGATCATATGATGGCTGTTTGCACAGTGTCCTGGACTGTGTGGTTTGTTTGGGGTGGGGGGGTCACAGTGGTGGTCAGCAGTACAGGGCAGCTGTGTGTGTGGTTACACATTGTCTAGAGGAATGTGATGCCGCATCTCATTACCCTTCCTGCTTATTGAACTTTCCCCTCTTCCTCGCTGCATTCTTTGTATTATGTAGGAGCCTCCATGAGCCTCCAGTCTCTACATGTTCTGTCCTGGTGCTGTGTCCTCATTGTATTAGTTTACTAAAGCTAAATGTGGCTACATGTGGACCCCCCCCCCCGACTCGGGTACAACCTATCCTTACTGTTGTAGGATCACTCATAGGCAGCAGAGTAGACACAGAAGTAGTGAGTAGCCAATCAGATTTTACTACCCTTCTACTTCATCTGGTATCAAAATCTACAGCAAAATAAACACATGAACCCACCCAAAGGTTAGAGGTCATACCACACTTTCCCTGTACGTTTAGCATGTAAGTCAGCAACCTGTCAAAATATTGGTTTACTTTAAATTTTTTTTTTTTCTAAACTTCTGTTAGGTAGCTGTTACATCTCTGTCTGCCCCACCGTCTGCTGATTGGAGATGAACCCACCCCCCCCCCCCCCCCAAGCTATATGTCCCCTTGTAAAGATTTAAAACAAAAACGCCCATACTCGCCTTTCTCTGCCGGCTCCTGTGCAGTCCACAGCATTACCTCCACTCTGCAGGTAAATGATGACCTCTGTGCCGGAGGGCAGAAAAAGAAACTTGGCCTCTTGTGGCTGCCAGCATAATGCTCCCGGTGGCCACAAGAGTGATTGGCAGGGCAAGGAGCAAATGACTGCATTTAACTGTAAGGGCGTCATTAGGATGTGTATAAAGATAAATGCGGAACATGGGGACAGTACCAAGGAACAGCGAGACCCATTTTATTTTTTTTAGTGCCTGCACCCCCATATTTCTCTACTGCCCTGGCGCCTGGTAGTTGGGATCGGGACTTTTGCACGAGTACCAGTACTTGTGCAAATGTCCAGTATCTGCACCGATGCCTGTATTGGTGCATCCCTAATATGCTTTTCAGTCCCTCAAAATAAACATCTGTTCTCAAAATGGAACAAGTGTGTGACCATTTGAGTATTTGGCCCGTTAACTCAATCTGACCATCCCGTCATTAAACTCAATAAGACCATCCGTCTGGCACCCACAACCATTCCAGGTTTAAAGTCAATTAAATACAATTTCTTCCCCATTCTGCCCCTCAGTTTTTACAAAAGTAAGTTGTCTTGACCACGTCTACATGCCGAAATGTATTGTGTAACTGCCATGTGATTGGCTATTTGTGTTAACAAGCAATTTAACAAGTGTATCTGATAGTCGCCAGGGAGAGTAGGGACAAAAGTATTTGAACCTCCCTTTTTTTTATTTATCTTTTTATGGCATTCCATTCTAAATCCTTAGGTCTCAATGTGGACACTTATCCCCTATCCACAGGAGTCCAACCGCGATCAGTGAAAAAAACAAAAAACGTATACAGTGTTTCATCCGGACCAAAAAAACGTGTTAGGCTATGGTTTTTGGTCCAGGAAAAAAACGGACAAAACCGTACAAGATGCAACCGGATCCATCATTTGGCGTATGATTTTCAAATGAGAGTCAATGCATACGGTTTTAAAATTGAAAACTTATACGGGAATTGTATTGCAAAAACGTGGTGTGAATGCAGCCTTACGGATGGAAGATCCGGGAGTAGTGGAACTGTGGAACCGCCATAGCTTACAAACATACCGTGATACACACTTTTGGTCATACCGCCCGGCTCTATCTGGGAGGAAAGGCATTTGATGACCGGACTTGTTGCAGTGATGACATCATATTACAAGACAATTGTGGAATCTGACAGTCCTGAGTCTTGTTTACAGTGCCACCGGTACTGCCCCCTATATAACATCCAGTCTAGTGTCATGGAGCTCACCTCCTTTACCATACAGACCATATTACACTAGTTACATCCTAACCTGTAGTGCCCAGTAATGGTTGTGCTTCACCCCCTGCGTCCTTTTTTGTGTACACAAGTGCCCAGAAGTATCCATCGGTCTGAGACAAAAACTGGTGTAATTTGCCCACAGCGGGGGCACAACCAAACAAATTGATGAATCTGAACCAAGGTGTTTTGCTCATAGCAATAGGTTGTGGTGCTGCACTGCACTGGCCTCTATGAAGCCTGCGTTCCCACATGTGATCATGTCCGGTGCCAGCAGTGGGCATGGCAGGTCTATGGCCTCCTGTTCATTCTTGGAACCTAGAATAACCTTTTATTATCTGTCATTTTCAAAGTCATGTTGACTTAATCTTATTTATTGCTGCTGATTCTATAGGCCTTATCTAAGGTTCTCCTTATTACATTTGGGGAGGGGTGGCTGGAATCGCTGGTGTTGAACAGTGTGATGTCATTGTGGGTGTGTTAAACAGTGTGATGTCATAGTGTGTCTGGATCCTCTGGGCACCAAGCCCCATTACTTGATATAGGGATGGGACCCCACAACAAAGGTTAATTACTCTGTGCTTACAAGTATCATGTGCCGGATCCACAATGACTTTAAGAGCCACAGCAAAGTGTAATAACCCTGCTGAGTGTCTGTGATTTGTAGTGCTTCATATCTGTACAGAAGGTCCTCATTGCCTGTGGATGAATGCTCTTTGATGCTTGGTGCCCAAGTGGAGGTCATGTGACTAGATTTTAATGCTCCTATAAATAGGCGGGGTTCTGGGAGCAGTCACATACCCAGTGCTGTATTAATAGCCTTCCATAAACCGGCGGCCGCGTCTGGGTAGAGGGCCCCTGCTTCTGTAAGAAGATCTTCCCTGCTCTTTACCACATTCTTAAAGGCCCAGCCCTCTGTACACAAATGCTTTATCACTGTAGGATGAAAAGTTCTGAAATCTCCTAATAGATTTTTTGCTTCTAGTCTTTTGACATTTTCAAGATATCTGCTTGCTGTGAGTGAGGGGGAACATTCCTCTGCTTCATCTGACGGTTTGTTACAATTGTATCCAGTCTACACAGATCCTCTGTGAGCTACTTCAGATCTATACACAGAAATAGGGGGGCTCAACCACAATATAAAAGCTGGGTGCTACTTACAGTGTGGATCTAAAGTTAGGGCACCCCAGGTAAAAATTTGTATTAATGTGCATAAAGAAGCCAAGGAAAGATGGAAAAATCTCCACAAGGCATCAAATTACAGATTAGACATTCTTATATGTCAAGAAAAGTTAGATTTTATTTCCATAATTTACACTTTCAAAATAACAGAAAACAAAAAAATGGCATCTACAAAAGTTTGGGCACCCTACAGAATTTATAGCATGCACTGCATCCTTTGCAAAGCTGAGACCTGCCAGTGTCATGGATTGTTCTCAATCATCATCTGGGAAGACCAGGTGATGTCAATCTCAAAGGTTTTAAATGCCCAGACTCATCTGACCTTGCCCCAACAATCGGCACCATGGGTTCTTCTAAGCAGTTGTCTAGAAATCTGAAACTGAAAATAGTTGACGCTCACAAAGTTGGAGAAGGCTATAAGAAGATAGCAAAACGTTTTCAGATGTCAATATCCTCTGTTCGGAATGTAATTAAGAAATGGCAGTCATCAGGAACAGTGGAAGTTAAAGCAAGATCTGGAAGACCAAGAAAAATATCAGACAGAACAGCTTGCAGGATTGTGAGAAAAAGAATTCAAAACCCACGTTTGACTGCACAATCCCTCCAGAAAGAACTGGCAGACACTGGAGTTGTGGTACACTATTCCACTATAAAGAGATACTTGTATAAATATGGTCTTCATGGAAGAGAAGAAAACCTCTTCTACGTCCTCACCACAAAAATCAGCGTTTGAACTTTGCAAAAGAACATATAGGTCAAGCCTGATGCATTTTGGAAACAAGTTCTGTGGACCGATGAGGTTAAAATTGAACTTTTTGGCCGGAATGAGCAAAGGTACGTTTGGAGAAGAAGGGGAACAGAATTTAATGAAAAGAACCTCTGTCCAACTATTAAGCATGGGGGTGGATCAATCATGCTTTGGGGTTGTATTGCAGCCAGTAGCACAGGAACATCTCACGAGTAGAAGGAAAAATGGATTCAATAAAATTTCAGCAAATTTTGGATGCTAACTTGATGCCATCTGTGAAAAAGCTGAAGTTAAAGAGAGGATGGCTTCTACAAATGGATAATGATCCTAAACACACCTCGAAATCCACGGGGGATTACATCAAGAGGCGTAAACAAGGTTTTGCCATGGCCTTCACAATCTCCTGACCTCAACATAACTGAAAATCTATGGATCAACCTTAAAAAAAAAAAAGTGTGTGACAGATCGTATATGCCAAGTGGTATACTGATGTATAAAGTACTGTGCCCAAGTGCCAATAATTAAGGTCATAGTAGGATCAAAATCATAATACAAATCAATAACAGTTTGGACACAGTCTAGTTAGGAATGTAAGATATATTCAGAATGAACATCCCATAATACAAGCAAACCAATCGGGAGCCAGCGATCCAATGGAAAATCAGAGACCGGGCCGTTTCGTCACAAGCAACTTCCTCAGGGGTGTTGGGCACTGTATGTCCCAACATCTTATATATGCACATAATTGTATGGATGGGCAATTATGTGCAATACAATTATGTGTATATACAAGATGTTGGGACATACAGTTCACAACACCCCTGAGGAAGTTGCTTGCGACGGAACACGTGGGGTTCCTGCGGCCCAGTCTCTGATTTACCATTAGATCGCTGGCTCCTGATTGGTTTGCTTGTATTATGGGATGTTCATTCTGAATATATCTTACATTCCTAGCTAGACTGTGTCCATGCTGTTATTGCTTTGTATTATGATTTTGATCCTACTATGGCCTTAAATATTATTGGCACTTGGGCACAGTACTTTATACATCAGTATACCACGGGGCATATACGATTCTTATCACCACATCTGGGGAGTGGGGGTTCATGGCCCTGCTCCAAGATAGTGTTTTGGCTCTTAGTAGGGATCAACCGATTATCAGTTTGGCTGATATTCACGATTTTGGACATTATCGGTAACGGCAATAACCTTGCCGATAATGCCCCGCTGATACCACCACCACCGCTGTCCCATGGCCTCCCCCATCCCCGGTTTTATAATTACCTGTCCCCGGGGTCCGTGCTACTTCTGGCTCCTGCGGCGTCCTGCGCAGCGCAATGACTAGTGACGTCCTCAACGTGACTTCACCGTCAGTGTGCACTCTGACAGCTCAGGACGCCGCCGGAGCCAGAAGTAGCGCGGACCCCGGGAACAAGTAATTATAAAACCGGGGAGGGGGGAGGCAATGGGGCAGCGGTGGTGGTTGGACTAGGGATGACCCCAGGACAGGCAGGGGGAGAGAAGCCGGCGGTCTCTGGCCCCGCAAAAGCCGCTGCAGTTCATTGATTGATTTAAAGCGCCCGCTTTAAATCATTGATGGCCGAGGGGGGGATTGTGGAGAAATAGCTGATTACATATACCGGAATATCGGTGTAAGTTATCAGAATCGATATCGGTCGATCCCTAGCGCTTAGTGAGCAATTTTAATTGTTTTTAAATGTTTTTCACCATTATGTATGTCTTTTTTTTTTTTTTTTTTTTTTAAATGTAATAAAATATTGTGATATCACTATCAGATCTCTCATGTCCTGGTAGCTTCTCTTTACAGCCGAAGGCTCTCTGAGCACGCCGTGAGTTGTAGTTTTGCAACAGCTGGAGGCACACTGGTTGGGAAACACTGCTTTACACACATACATTGTAACGGGTTGCCTGCCCTAGTGGGGAGAAAAGCGTGGCAGAGACAATCCCATAGCCTTACAATATAAGTTTGTTGTTCTTGGCCCACTCTTCTCCCAGCTAGTTCTAGCTATTGGTTGCATCCTAAACACTTTTTTTTATTTATTTAAATTTTTTTTTAAATAAAGGAGCAGTGCCCATTTAATGTTGTGTTATTAGCTGTTCTGGTCCACGGTGAATAAATATTTTCTGGCGGCGGCTATTTTTGGAGCCCTCCCGTTTCATTCCCCTGTTCTGCCTCCTGAAGCCACATTACACATTCTCCCTGTGCTTGGATGACTATGGCTGACTGGACGAATGCATTGAGAATCTGTGTTGTTTCCTGCATCAGATTGGTGTCTTATAGGGGACGATCCCTGCGTCTCGCTTTTGTGGACAATGGATGTATGGTAGTTTATAACCAAATCTCCTATTGTGTCCAGTCTGCAGCTGCTCACCGCGCATGCGCCATAATACACATTGATGGCGCATATGTGGGCAAACTACACAGGGCCGCCACAGGGTGACATGCCCTGAGTGTCACACAAGGAGTGGGTGTGGCGTAAGTGGAAAGAAGCGCTGTGGACCCTGGGCCACCCCTCTCTTACACACCACAGGAATGGATTAGGAGGGGTGTTTTTTCTTTTTCAAATGAAATAAAGCAACCAAATAAATTTTAATAAAAAAATAAATAAAACTGTGTAGCCCATTTAACATCCATTGATCAAATGACAGATGCAATTAATGCTAAACTACAATCTTATAATGCCTATGCTACATAAAAGCAATTTAAAAACGGTGTCTATTTATCTTATCTAGTGATTAGAGCCTCTCGGGACCACATTGCCATTCGTGGTTCCTGGTCTGTGGCTTCTCAAATTGGAAAAAATGGTCACCAAGTGTCCTTTTCTGCCCAGTCTCTGTTGTGTTAGATCTAATTGACCTGCACAGTGACATGGATGGGATTCATTGTGCCTCAATACCGTACATTGTTACCCTGTAGCGTGGCGTTCACAGTGGCTGCGTGTGTCCGGCCTAGCACTTCCAGTGCAGTCTCTGGGGAGGGAGCGCTGTCGCTGAGGACGTGTATTCTGAACTTTGGAAGCTCCTCCGTCATATGTTTGTTGGTAGGGCATCAATTGGCAGCGCAGGCTCGAAACTGTCATCTAGAAGTATGTTTAGTCATAACAGATGGAGAGAAGATGTCAGAATACAAACTTTAAAATGCTGATCAGTTCTCTGCATGCAACGTGTAGTGTAAAGAATGATGATGATTTCATTCTGTAGAGCAGTGTTTCCCAACCGGGGGGCCTCCGGCTGTTGCAAAACTACAACTCCCAGCATGCCCGGACAGCCGATGGCTGTCCGGGCATGCTGGGAGTTGTAGTTTTGCAACAGCTGGAGGCCCACTGGCTGGGAAATACTGCTGTAGAGTATTAGTTGTATCTGTGATGGGAGATGGACTTCTTGTCTCTATTTTGCACTAACTGAATCTTTGTTTTTGTCTTTTTTGTTTTTTCCTCAGGTGTCAGTAATGTGGGAATGTAGTGTCCAGTGAGACTCCCTGTGTACCATTGAGCGCTGCTGTGAGGATGACGTCAGAAATGAATGTGCGAGGCGTGGCTTCCATCTCCAGGACTGTCATGGTGCTTCTCTTGGCCTCCTCGGCCTGGGCTGTGTGGCCAAATAACCCTGCAGAACTGACCAGAGACTGGGAAAATCAGCTGGAGGCCTCCATGCATTCCATCTTTCTTGATGCAAAAGAGACAGTAGCGCCAACAAGTGGAATCCCAGACAGCTCCACCAGGGTGGGCAGAGTGTTTAGGATTACTATCCCTCCGCATCTGCTGCCCTATGAAGGGAAGTCCATCAAGGTGAGAGCTTCTATGGGGCCATAATAGGAGGGATCATTAACCTCACCTCTCCTTTCAGTGTTTTTTCCTGCTCTACAGTCCTCACTCTTTAGGAAGGACCTTTTATCTCTATTCATCCTGAACTTCCTGGTTCACATATAAAATGCCTGAGCTACAATAAAACATGGCTGGGGGAGGGGACTTGTAAGAGATTTATTTTCAAGTCAGGACCACTATGAGTACTATAAAAGCAGTGGCATAATATAGTGGCTGTAGCATCCAGATGGTCATCGTCCAATAATAAAGATGCACAGATGGGAGCGCAATCTAAGGGTTCCCCCTTTATAACCCTCTGATCCAATCACCAGACAGATTAAAAGGAGCAAAAATTGCTGTCAGGTTACTAGAGAGCTGAGCTGTCACCAAGCCAGGAATCTTAAACAATCCTCCCCTAATCTGGCATTCCCTACCTGGCACACAACTAATGTAAACTTTGTGGTGAGGGCAGATCCGGATATGAGGGAGGTACTAATGAAGGACACACACACACACACACACACACACACACTAGTGCATTAAGGAGGGGACAGGAGGAGGCGGAAGGCTGTGCAGTCCAGTGTACTGCATTCTTATTATTTTGATTTAATTTTTATATCGGGGGGAGGGGGGGGGGGGCTGTGCACACCGGAGGTGGTGGGGTAGTGCACAGGTAAATGTACTACAGTCAGCAAGGCTGCATCTAGCCGTATGCTGGAGTTAGGGACTACTACATAGACCAGTGTACTGCAGTTATCAGGGGGCTGCACAGATCGGTGTACTGCAGTGAAGACCAGTGTACTGAGTAGGGAGGCTGTGCAGTTGTTACCAGGCCCTAAACATCTAATTACCAGTATTGTAAATGTCCTGGAATGTGGAGGATTTCACGGAAAAGCTGTTACCACAACTCGCGCAGAGCAGATTATAGCTGCAGCACCTCCCCCACTTCTGCTAAAGGTCACATACGCCATTGTGTGGAGGGAGCTGCACACTGGTTGTCTTCCCGGTGCTGCTTATTCCAGTCAGCGGCAGTGGAATTCGACCGAATTGTCTGCTCTCCTGTCTGTTGCATTGGGAAGCCTAACCAGCCGTATCATGTGACAACACGACCATCCTGGGCAAAGTAACATGCAATACTGCCTGCATCTCCTCATGGGTGCACCATCTGCAGGGGAGTAGTTTGCAGATCCATACACCCCTACCTTCTTTCCCCTTTACCACCCCTCTCCTCTGTTCTTCTCAGTGCCGGCACATCAGGGGTTAAGATCAAGAGGCTCCAGAGCTAGGGGGCAGTTCAGACTCCTTTTATCTGGAGGTCACCTTGTTCAGGATGAATGGCTGCTTGGTAGCCTTTCATGTAGGAGAAACTTCTGTTTCTATGTGTAGACTCACTCATGAGAGCAAGCACTGCTGGCCCTGCCCTGCCTGCCAGTCACTGGCCTGTCTGGTGCGGAGGCGTGGAAGGCTCCTGATGTACTACATGCTGAAGTTTCTTATTTGGAAGAAAAGTATTTTTGTTCCTTACTGGTTTAGTGACTAGAAAACTGATCTTAGTACGTTATGTTGACTGACTTGCCTTGAGGAGGAGAAGAAAGTTAAAAGTGGCCTAGAAACAGTAATAACTGGCACAAAAATAGGTATGGAAGTGGGCAGTGAAAAGTATGATTTAAAGAGAACTTGTCACATTAAAAATGCAGTCCATTCTCCAGACAGCACACTATAGAACAGGAGGCGCTGACCAGATTGATACCACTTTCTGTCAATGGGACTGACTGAAATAGCCAAGTAGAGCTTTCTGGTATCGTTCTTGGGGTGCGTTCACACGCTAGTAACTAGCAACTGGCTTCCCGCTGTGGCAAACCCGCTGCGAGTTATGCTACCATTCACTTGAATGGCTCCGCGGACAGTCTGCGGACTGTCTGTGGACCCATTTAAATCAATGGTAGGGCAACTCACAGCGGGCAACCCCCTGCTAGTAAAGCGTGTGAACGCACCCTCAGACGGTTAATAGAGTAGTTGTCACTCAGGTGCACTACATTCTGCATTGACAAGAGTCACTCGGTGACCACCAATCCAGGTGGTCAGACCCCTAGTGATATCATCAGTTTATTACCTATGCTGTGGAAAGGTGTTAAATACTGTTCACTGGACAACCCCTTTTAAATAAATGAGAAGTTGTACTGGAACTTGACAGAACTATGTATTAATCTGCTCAGTTCACCCTGTCTGAAGATTTGACTGCATTTTAATGTGTCGGTTTGTTTTTAAAGGGTTAAATGACTGAGGCACACCATACTCAGTGCTTGCATCACCTCTGAGGTCATGAGGAAGCGCTGAGGATGGCGTGAAACGGCCGTTGGCCAGAATCTGTATCGGCAACCTGACTGTTTTTAATAAAGAACGTTTCTGCTGAAGAGTGCCATCTAAATTCTTTTTTTTTTTTTTCATAAGAACTGCACTAAGATATCTTGCAGTTCCATGTGCAATGAATGGGGCGGTAGTGCCTATGCTTGGCTGCTGCTCCATTCAGAGAGGAGTTATAGGAGTCTCATTGAAATGGCAGAAGTCTGACTGTTGAGATCATACCCTGTGGATAGGGCATGTGTCCTAATGGTTACACAACCTCTTTAAGTTGCTACATGCAGATTAGCCCAAAGTGGTATTGAACAAAAACTGCCGTCAGAGTGGTGGAATCTACATTTTAATAATTTGCATAAAGAACCACTGTTTTCAAAGGGTTGAATACTTCTGGACCACAGATGGAAATCCCTACATTAAATGTTTTTTACATTTAGATCAACCTAAAGTAGCTCCTGGTATAAAAGTAGTCATCGGAGTGGGCGGGCAGATGATGGACCACTTGCTATTCATAATATTTGACAGATATTTTCAAAGGTTTAAAGGGGTACTCCGCCCTAGACATCTTATCCCCTATCCAAAGGATAGGGGATAAGATGTCAGATCGCCAGGGTCCCGCCGCTGTGGACCCCCGCAATATAGCAAGCAGCACCCACCTGTAACTGCTTCCGGAAGCGCTGGAGGCTCTCAGGCTAATTCCTCCCGACCACGGGGACGGAAGATCGTTACGACACGACTCCTTTGGATAGGGGATAAGATGTCTAGGGGCGGAGTACCCCTTTAAATAACATTGGCTTAACAGAGGATTGTTCCCTGCTAATGTGGACAACGGAATCTTCCCAAAATTTTCAAATTCCCTTTTCCGAGCAATAGTGAATAGATTATTTACACCACATGGATCAGTGATCATTGCAGCCAGCAGAACTGCTGCCATTTACCTTGTTTTCTCTCTACTACCATGTTTTTCATGATCTAAGGGTATGTTCACACTGAGGAATTGGAGAGGAATTTCCACGAGTAATTCTGCTCACTTTTTCCTCTCCAATTCATTCAGCAGTGAAAACCCCCATAGAGCTGTGCAGAATTTCTGCCCCTCAGTTCACACTGAGGAATTTCCTCAAGCAGAATTCTGACAAGGAAGTCTGTAACATGTTCTTTCTTTCAGGCGGAATCAGCGTCTTACTCCCATAGAGATCAATGTTGTTTTTTTTTTTTTTTTTTTTTTTTTTTTTTACAGTCAGAATCATTTCCACGCAGAAATGGCGCGGAAATTCCGTATGGGGGAAGAAAGAGTAATATATATATAATATTATACTCTTCTCCTCCTCCGCTTGAAATTTTCATTTCCGCGTGTGGAATTCTGCTCGAATTCCGTGCCAATTCTGCACCAATTCCACGTGAAATCTGAGTTCTTGTGGAAAAGTAACAATATTTTGAGGCAAAAAATTTCTGCTTGATTTCCGCCCCAATTCCTGAGTGTGAACATACCCTAACGCTAAATGGAGGCTGTCAGCAGTATTGAGTTATCCAAACTGCTGAGAGCCCTATACAAAGGTCAGGGAGAAAAGTGGAATGATGCCTGGTGTTTACCCGTAAGGTACATGGTCTGCACCTTGCAGGTAAACATTGTCTGCTGCCTTGGCAAGTGCCCAGGAGACCAATCTTCTGATTTTAGGTGCAGGAAGCAAAAGTGGTCCATCATAGTGGTGAGAAGGTGCTGGGGAATCCCTTAATACCGAAGAGCCTGTGTTTTCCAGTCAACCAAGTTGATGCTTTGGAAATACCAGCTACCTATTCAAAATAGTAAGAAGTGGGTTTATTCCTTGAACCACTTTGGGGGACATTTATCAAAGCATTTAGTAGGTTTTTTTGCTTAAAATTGTCACAAAAAAGTCGCATGCGCGACTACTCTATTTTCTGTGCAACTTTTTGTTTTGATTGTGCAGTGCCCTAAGCAAAAAAGAAAGAAACTTGCTTACCAAAGCGAAAAAGTGATTTTTGACTTGCAGTGGTCAGAGATTTATCAGGTGCGAAATTTGCAAAAAAAGTCACATCACATGAAGAAAAACTACTTAATTTACTGCAGCTCAGTCATGGAGCAGATAAAGCCACTACCAAAGCAAAAAAAAAAAAAGAAATTGCTTATGTGAAAGAAATGTATGAACAGGCTGAAAGCAGTTGATAAATAAGTCGCACATAAGTAAAAAATTGTAAGAAATAAATAACTAAAAAAAGAATACATAAGCAAACATTGATAAATGTCCCCCTTTGGGTTTACCTGGACTTGGGTAAACTGCATTAAATGAAGTCATCTGTGTGCCCTCAGTGTGAGTTCAGTTGCCCACAGGTGTTTAACCCTTTACCTATTAGGAATAGTAAAAGGGGGCTGCTTGCCTGCTTTTACGCCTTGTATGCCTACTATGAATTCTGTGGAGGGTGCCCCGGCCCGAGTCCCTGAGGTGCACACTGCCACTAACCACACTAAATAGCAATTTTGCTTGTCCTCATTAGTGTCAATTTCTGTTTTCAATGTAAGTTACCAGTAACAAAAAATACTTTCCTTGTGCATAAGCAATGAAGTTTCTCATCCAGTATGTGGTGTTCAGTTACTGATCTGCTCCCAACTCATCCCTATAGTGACCTGAATGCCTTACTTATGCCCAACTTACTGATCCTGCGTTATGCATTAGTCCCTCCAGAGCTGTGCTCAGCATTCAGCTGCTATATTTTTTTCAGCATTTCTGCTGTGTTGCAGCTCTTCGTGGTACAGCTTCATTGGTAGTCCTAGTGCAGAAGGGGTTAAGCTGAGGACAGTGGATAGTGAGTGGGTTGAGTGCAGCGATCTCTGTACTGTAAGTGTAGATGGACGAGGATTCTGCTGAAAAGGTCATCGCTGTACATACTATACACACACACACTTGTTCTGCTCTCACATTACCGATCTAAATGCAGACAGGCCTTGGTTGTACATTTGAGTGTGGCGGCATTTCTACCTGTCCTGGGGTCTTAGCTAAACTATAACTGTCCCAAGTCGGAGAGCGGCTGCTGTATTTTATAGTTGGTTTCCAAGTCCTCATCCTTTCTAGTAAATTCAACTGCTTGACAACCAAATGACTGCTATTACACATTGGTTTCCCAGCCTCCTGAATGGCAGGTCTGCCCCACACTCCTATCTTGCTACATAACTTGATTTTACTCCTGAAAAGATAGGTGATGAGCACAATTTGTGCTGTAATGGGGGCCAAGTTAGATGTGGTTAAGGGGGCACTTCCTTAAAATGTACTGTAGGTGAAAGGGGATACTGACATTTGACCTGTCCAGTTTTGAGCCTGTCCTCAGAATGTGAGTGTAGAGGGATCCTGACAGTGCCTGTTTGTGGGCTGGGTGTTATGAGAGATTACTTTCTGGCCTTCAGACGGTAGAGCCTGGGCTGCGTGTCAGCAGGTTACTAATAGCTGTCAATTGTGTGAAGAAAACTTGCTGCACAGTGTTGTCCCGCTGGAATCTCCATCAATTACCACAATCGATATATTTAATAACGGTTTGGCTGCCTTACATTAGATGGGCGGACATGGGCCGTGGCTCTACTGTAAGTATTGGAACATTCCCTCCTGTCTCCCCAGCTGCTTTTTATAGCACACGAGTCAGAGTTTCCAGAATTCCCTTCGTTCCATCTCATTCAGTAACTGGAAAAAGAAGCTCAGGGTGTCGACTTAAAGGGAGTGGGTATAATGATTTGGCACGCAATACCTCCACATATCTTGGAATATAAGGGTCACCAAAAGTACAACTACACTATATACGAGCTCATGTCCGTTTTAATAAAGCACCATCCATGTGAAATAAGTTCAAAACTTTCTAAAAGGTTTTTCTTGTTTAAAATCCTAGCTGTGTCAAGATCCCAGCTTGTTGTCAGTGAAAGTGAATATTAAAGGGGTACTGCAGAGAAAAAAGAATTGTTTATTAAAAAGCTGTTACAAAGTTGTTACTTTGTAATTTATCTTTATAAAAATTGCACATTTTATGATAATTTTGGATTACTTTAAGTGAAGAGAGCCCTGTCATAAACTCTCCGCTGCCCCTTTTTTTTTTTTTGCAGAGTTGTGAATCGCTAAGAAGCTACTGAGCTAGAGATAGTCATTAGAGATGAGCGAACTTACAGTAAGTTTGATTCGTCACGAACTGCTCTGCTCGGCAGTTGATGACTTATCCTGCATAAATGAGTTCAGCTTTCAGGTGCTCCGGTGGGCTGGAAAACTCTTTCCTAGGACTGTATCCACCTTTTCCAGCCCACCGGAGCACCTGAAGGCTGAACTAATTTATGCAGGATAAGTCATCAACTGCCGAGCAGAGAAGTTCGTGACAAATCAAATTTACTGTAAGTTCACTCATCTCTAATAGTGATCCCTTCTGCAGGGGATCACTGTGTGGACTTTGGGGGACCATGCCTGTTGCTGTACTTAAGATTGATGGCTACTGGCGTACACAGAGTAGAAGGGAGTCTCTCAACAACTTTATGAGCTGTACGGCTGGTGGCTCCGGTATCTCCATCCATGACATGGTCCTCCACAGTCCAGCAGGCATTTGCTGCACACAGTTAGCCTCCTGCAGACAAGATGGATGTCCCTAGCACAATAGATTACTTGTGATTCCCTGCATGGTAATAGGGGGCAGCAGCAAGCTCATTTTGGGGCTCCCTGCACTTAAAGGGGTTATCCTGGAATAAAAAAAAAAAACAGGCCTAATTTCTTTTAGAGACCGCTCCCTGTCTATCTCCACTTTGGGTGTGGGTTTTACATCTTGGCTCCATTCTCTTCAATGGGACTGAGCTGCAGACCCACACCCAACCTGGAGACAGACAGGGAGCTGTCTTTGAACAAAATGATTTCTGTTTTTGGATTCCTGGATAACCCCTTTAAGGTAAAATAATCTAAAATTACAATAAAAGGTTTAATAAAGATACATTTTACAAACTTTTATATAACTTTGTAAAAGCTTTTTTTCCAATATTTTTCTCTGGAATACTCCTTTTTAATTGTTAGTCATACAATGTATCCAGTCTTAACACTTAACCAGCCCCAGCCCTTAATCAATGAATTGCAGCACAAGAGATTTGTGCTACTGTTATGCTACAAGCATTGACAGCAACTACATTTTAAAAATTGAGAGGATATGTAGAGCAAACTATACTGCGCTTCCTCAAGTTACAAAATAAATGTATTCAGGGACAACCATTATAACTATTTTTTTTTTTTTTGTCATACAGCATAGTATCCTGGTTTTCGGGGCTTGTTGTTGTGTTCACAATCACATTTTTTTTTCTCTCCGTTCCATTGTGATTAGTTCACTTCAACCCGTATTAATCTCCCGTTTAGTGACCGAGCAGATACACACCTTCTTGCTCTCATTGTAGCATTTGTACATTTCTACAATACATAAACTGATTTTTAAGATAATGACCTTATCATTTACTAAATTTGTCTTGTTTCTTTCCTCTTTAGGTTGTCGAGGTAGGAAAAGAGACCCTACCATCATGGCTGCACTGGGAGGACAATGTGTTGGAAGGGCTTCCACTGGACAGTGATAAAGGAGTATACGACATTTCAGTCACTACCTTCCTGCTGGCTCCTAATGGCTCCTTAGTCCCACAAGCTTCAGATGTTTTTGCCATTGAAGTTCATCCAGAGGACCACAGTGAACCGCAGTCTATCCGGCTAGCTGGGCCTGAATCCAATGATGTTTCACCATTTTTGTGTGGCACAGATGAGCCCATAACAATTCTTACCGTTATCTTGGATGCAGATTTGACAAAAATGAGCCCAAAGCAGAGAGTGGAGCTTTTAAGGAGGATGAGGGATTTTTCAGAGGTGGAACTGTATCAAATGAAGTTGGTTCCTGTCGTTAATAACAGACTGTTCGATATGTCTGCTTTCATGGCTGGCCCTGGAAATGCTAAGAAGGTTGTTGAGAATGGGGCCTTACTGTCGTGGAAAGTTGGTTGCTCCATGGATCAGAATAGTGTTCCAAACATCAGTTCTGTTGAGATTCCTGCAAAGGAAGGAACTTTGTCTGCCCGGCTTGGTTACCCTGTTGTAGGGTGGCATATTGCTAACAAGAAGCCTCATATGCCTAAAAGAATCCGGCGACAGATTTATACCACTCCAACCCCAGTGACTGCCATTGGGCCTCCCACCACTGCAGCCCATGAGCCACCAATAAGGATTGTCCCAACTCCAACTTCACCAGCTATTGCAGGTCCGACTGATACAACTGCCCCTCCCGTCCGTGAACCTATCCCTCTTCCTGGGAAACCTACTATTACCATTAGGACCAGAGGACAAATTATGCACACTCCAACTCTTAGTGTTATCCATCCTACAAAGGTGGAACCCACTAGCGTGTTTCCTGGTATTCCTCCAACAATGACCAGACCTACATATGTAGAACCAACGGCTACCGCTACTCCTCCATCTGCTACTACAAAAAGGCCAAAGTCCACCCTGAAACCAGCAACAACTCCTAGTACAGACTCATCCACAACCTCTACCAGAAAGCCAACCAGAAGAACCAAACCTCCTAAAACTAGACCTCCAGATACAAAGACACCACCAACCAAGCTGGAGACAACAACTCCAAGCCGAACACGTACGTCTACCAGTGGCATTCCACGCATATTTAACACAGAACCAGAGCTTAAGAACCATGTTGATAAAGTTGTGGCTTGGGTGGGTACTTATTTTGAAGTTAAAATTCCACCTGATACATTCTATGACATAGAAGATGGCACCACAGATAATCTTAGACTTTCATTGGAGCCCAGAAAAAGTTTAAGTCTTAATGACAAGACGTGGGTGATTCTTAACAGCACAAGCCAAGTCATGTATGGTATGCCTGATTCTAGACATGTGGGGGATCATGAGTATTACTTGAAAGCCACAGATAAGGGTGGCCTCACAGCAGTTGATGCTCTTGAAATCCAAGTTCGGAACTTATTCCTCAAGGAGCCATCACCTGTTAAATTTACTGCCAGGTTCCAGGGTGACCACAACTCTGTCATCAATGACATCAACAAGAAAATTCTGCTAGTTAAGAAACTTGGCTTTGCTTTTGGTGATCGTAATAGCAGCTCCATAACTTTGCAAAACATCACCAGGGGCTCCATTGTTGTGGAGTGGACCAATAACACTCTGCCTGTAGATCAGTGTCCGAAAGAACAAATCGAGGTGATTGGAAGGAAGATCTATGATGAGCAAGGGAAGACTCGACGCAACTTCATTGCTGCTGTGGAGCCTGAGTTTCAACTTGAGAACGTGTCTATATCCCTTACTGGGAGCTGCCATCACATGCACAGGTTTTTTGGAATCCCTTTGACTCAAGAAGAACATGTCATCACTGCAGTTGCTCCAACAGTAGCTGCTGACAGGAATCCCGAAAAAAGCAGTGAGGATGATGTCTACCTTCACACGGTAATACCTGCTGTAGTGGTGGCTGCCATCTTGTTAATTGCAGGCGTAATAGCAATGATTTGTTATCGCAAGAAGAGGAAAGGCAAGTTGACTATTGAGGATCAGGCCACTTTTATCAAGAAAGGAGTTCCTATTATATTTGCAGATGAGCTGGATGACTCCAAGCCACCTCCTTCTTCCAGTATGCCATTGATCCTCAAGGAGGAGAAAGCCCCCCTTCCCCCTCCTGAGTATCCTAACCAGAATGTGCCAGAGACCATCCCCCTGAACCATGACAGCTTGGGGGAATACACACCTCTTAGGGATGAGGACCCTAATGCTCCCCCATATCAACCTCCTCCACCTTTCACAACACCCATGGAGGGGAAAGGATCTCGCCCCAAAAACATGACCCCTTACCGATCACCACCCCCTTATGTACCTCCTTAATGAACAATGTCCTCCGTGAGGGGCGGATCAGGGCTGTCAGTTCCATACAGAGCTTGGTAGCCTGCAATCTACTGTCGCCATGACAGAAAACTCTGCTGTTTTAAGCAAAGAATCAAAGACCTGGAACTTTTCTAGAAACTTGGGGTGACTGGGCCCCGCTCCCTCACAGCCGCTGACATAGGACATCCACCATTCTCATATTTGTGTTGATACAAATGTGCGCTCACGTCTAGATTGCAGGCAAAGACGCTATCGAGCGCAGGAAGCGGCTGGACGTCCCTGAGCCCGCTCCTGGGGTGGCCTTCGGTTCTCTGCTGTTTTTTGCCTTTAACACTAACTGTATTTTATTTTATTTTTTATTTTATCCACGTGTGTCTAGCGACATAACAGAAGCAGATATAACGGAGACGCAGTCTGGAGAACTCACTGAGTTTTTTTATTTTTATGTTTTTACATTTTAATCCACGGTTTTATTTGTAATAGGGAAGATTAACTTCAGAATAACCTCCTGTCGGGTGTCAAAAGTGGAGACTGGGTCATCTATGTGTCTTGTGCCCAGAATCCACAGCTGTGGTGGGACTGCACATTCTGAGACTTGCAGTTCTACCACAGATTATTGGAGAGGGGCTTCTATAGATCTCTCCCTGGATGTTTCTTGTATGGCCCGGATGGTCTTATCCAGGACGCCAGCTCCTCTCCTTGAATCCTGTGGGCGGTTGTTTTATGCAATATTTTTTTGTAGTTAATTTCCTCCTGACTGGTTACAGCTTAATAATCGGCTTCTCTGCCCATCAGTAATGATGACCCCAGCGCCACTGATCCCATATGGTGCTGTCCTGGGAGTTCACTTATTGCTCATTTTTTTAACAAAAAGTTTTGATACAGCCTCAAAGTGTTTTATTATGAAATCTGTCGATACTGTAACGCTGGCGGTTTGTAGGATTCTTGCTCGCTCATGGGGACGTTACATGCGACCGCTCATACTGCTGCGCCTTCTTCCCATCTCTTACAGTTTTTAATGTCCCCACACCCACGTTTTCTGTTTTGTTTTAACATTATTTATCACAATTCTGTTGGGGTTTATGTGGTTTTGTTTTTCAGACTTAATGGTTCCGCTTGGGTTTTCTGATCCTTTTTAATTCCATGGTGAAGGAAGGAAAGTGATTTGCAATAACGTCTCGAGCCTTTGGGGTTGTGGCAGGGGCTGAGTACAATACAAGACACACTAAAGCCATATTAAATGTCCTGCTGTGTGTAGCAATGACACTGGACCTCGCAGAGGGTGGGGCAAACTATCCAGCCGTGCCAGTATTAGGCCGAGCTCTTCTACCCTCCCCATTGGTTGGCGGTTTTATATAAATGGCAAAGTGTTTGGGGGTGTGGCCTGAGTGAGATGGCATTGTACCCTGAAGGTGTGTTATCTGGTAGCAAAATATAATTTATCAGTTGTTGTTGAGGAAAATCACCCCCAATGCTCGGCCTCCAGGTTCACAGCTTTCCTTATGACTTACCATTGAGGCCGGGTCCCCTTAAAATGTACCCATCGTCAACACACAGCGAAAGCAGCCATTTCGGCCTTGAGAATAGTCTAGGGCCATATCTGCAGTGATGAAGTCACTAGCTATAGTCTGAACCCCACACTTGCTGTCACCGTTGTGCAGGCAATGGATACACTTTAAAGCACATAAGTTATGATAAGCGGGTTAGGGGCGGCGGAGGGGACGACCTGCGCTCTGCAGTTGCTCCTCACCACTTGTGCTGCGCTTTCATCATTAAACGATTTGCCTTATTACTTGTCGTCCATGATTTTACCCGCAATCCTTTGCTGTACACCGATGATTATGATGATGATGAGCTAATGTTTGCTGCAGCCGCTCGGTCAGTGTGGAGCATATAGTGTGTATGTTATCTTACAGATCCTTGTTATTGTATAGAGACAATAAACCACCGTGACTTTACTGACGTGTTCTGTGTATGACAGATCTTACAGCTGCTCACACAAGTCTATAAAGGCTTAACTTCCATTATTCTCCAATGGGCCTGAGGCCCCATAATAAGGCTTATTGGGTGTCAATAACTCCGGTATGTGTACACATGAAATTATATGTGATCTCAGGCCATGCTTTGCAGCACAGGTTGTTTGGCATCTTCTTGTTGCCATAAAGACTAAATACTGATCACACCACCACCCTCTACATTTGAGTACTATGGTACATATGTCTTGGACTTGGTCAGAGCAGATCATTAAATGGGTATTGGCCATAAAAACTTTTCCCCCATCCATGGAATCTTTACAACAAGGCCTTGTCTCTCCTTGCTTAAGAGTTGTGCGTCAGCAGACGCTCCGTGCAGCGGGGAGAGACTGGGCAAAGCTATCTGCTTGACTTTGTTTCATGCACTTGTTATGTTCAAGATCTCTGCTTATTGTCACCAAATGAACACACTCTTGTTCATATCCCTAGGTAGGATTTGTTACAGTAGGAGTATAAATAATCCTCTGAACTAAACCCAGCAGCACAAACCTTTCCCACTGTCCAGAATTCCAGCTACCTGTAGTGATTCATTGTAAGAAACCCTCAGCTGTGAGCAGTACCAGCTCGGGATGGCTTTTTAGCCTCTGGATGTAAACGGTAAAAGTTTCTGAGCAGCGATCTTTAAAGTCGTGTGGAATTGGAGATGCAACATTTCATGGGAGAAAGTAAGAGGCAGATATGCAGCTTTTTCGGGTAAAAAAAAATAAAAACACCTGTTTTTGTTTTGGGCTAAAACCCAGGTGTTAGCTGGGAGTCTGTAGTGAAATATGAAACACCGTCAGGGAGATTTATCAAAATCTGTCCCCAAAAAAGTTGCTGAGTTGCCCGTAGCAACCAATCAGATCTCTTCTTTCATTTTTGAAAAGGCCTCTGAAAAATGAAGCGATCTGATTGGTTGTTATGGGCAACTCAGCAACTTTTCCTCTGGACAGGTTTTAGTAAGCCCCCCCCCCAATGTCTACATGGAGTTTTTGTTTGTGGCATTTTTTTGTGTCCCTGGTAGCTTTTGGAAAGCACATCATGCTTTGTGGCGTTTTTCCTTCCATAGAACTGTCTATTGGAGGAAAAATTAAAAATTCTCCCAAAAAAAGGCATGTATATGGGTAAGGGATTTGTTTTATAGTGGTTTTTCTTACTATAAATCCTTGAATAATAAAACAGCACATGACTTGTAACAGGAAAAACAACCAACATACTTTTGTGGGAAAAACGTCACAAAAACTGCATTGTAGAGGAAAAACAAAAAAATTTACAATTTGTGCCTGTGCACAGTGCTTAAAAATGTTGGATTCTGTCAATGAAATGTGACATGCTGTTTGCTTAGTATGCAGTCATGTCACATTTATCCATTGCTGCTTTTACATTAAATTGACAACATTTTTGTCCAATGCTAGACAGATCACCCCATCAGTGTTATCTTTGCTGTAAAGTAATGATTAAGTAAGTTGTGCAAAATGTATTATTATATAAACATGGTGCTGTTTTCTCTAGTAGGAAAAAATCACACAGGTAAAATCAGTCCTAAAGGCTATTAGAAAGTAGCAACACTTTAAAACCCCTTTTCTCCTCCCACTACAGCGACTCCAGAAAATCTGGGCCCCCATGTGTGCCGTGCTGTTCAGATAATTTCCAGGGATTCATTACCATGATACAGGAACAGCCTGATGCTTTCTGGAACCCAGGTTATTAACCCCTTAACGACCACGGACGTAAATGTACGTCCTGGTTTGGCGGGACTTCCCGCACCAGGACTTACATTTACGTCCTGTGTATGACCGCGAGCATCAGAAGGGTGCTCGCGTCATACACGGGACCCGCCGGTACTGGCTGACATCCGTGATCGCGCGGATGTCCGCCATTAACCCCTCAGATGCCGTGATCAATACAGATTGCGGCACTTTGATTGGTTGATCGGATCGCCCGCAGCGCTGCCGCGCGGATCCGATCATCCAGCATGACAGCCGGAGGTCCCCTTACCTAGCTCCGGCTGTCTCCCGGGGTCTTCTGCTCTGGTCTGCGATCGAGTTGAAAAAAGTAAAAAAAAAAACATTAACCCCTCAGATGCCGTGATCAATACAGATTGCGGCACTTTGATTGGATGATCGGATCGCCCGCAGCGCTGCCGCGCGGATCCGATCATCCAGCATGACAGCCGGAGGTCCCCTTACCTAGCTCCGGCTGTCTCCCGGGGTCTTCTGCTCTGGTCTGCGATCGAGTTGAAAAAAGTAAAAAAAAAGGGAAAAATCCCCTCCCCCAATAAAAATGAAAATTGTCCGTTTTTCCCATTTTACCCCCAAAAAGCGTAAACATTTTTTTTTTTAATAAACATATTTGGTATCGCCATGTGCGTAAATGTCCGAACTATCAAAATATAATGTTAATGATCCTGTACCGGGAATTGCGTAAATGTAAAAAATTTTAAGTCCACAAATCATGCTTTTTTGTCACATTTTATTAAAAAAATTTTTATAAAAAATGATCTAAAAGTTTTATATATGCAAATGTGGCATCTTAAAAAAGTACAGATGACGGCGCAAAAAAATGAGCCCTCATACCGCTCTATATACGGAAAAATTTAAAAGTTATAGGTGGTCAAAATAGGGCGATTTTAGATTACTGATTTTGTACAAAACATTTAGATTTTTTTTTTTTTTTTTTTAAGCGGTACAAAAATATAAAAGTATCTAGCCATGGGTATCATTTTAATCGTATTGACCCACAGAATAAAGAACACGTCATTTTTACAATAAAGTGTACAGTGTGAAAACAAAACCCTCCAAAATATGCAAAATTTTGGTTTTCATTTAAATTTCCTCCCTAAAAGCTTTTTTTTTTTTTGGGTTCGCCATACATTTTATGGTAAAATTAGAGATTTCATTACAAAGTACAATTGGTCACGCAAAAAACAAGCCCTTATATGGGTCTGTACATGGAAATATAAAGGAGTTATGGATTTTGGAAAGCGAGGAGGAAAACACGAAAACGCAAAAATAAAATTGGCCTGGTCCTTGAGGTGAAAATGGGCTTGGTCAGTAAGGGGTTAAAGGGGTACTCTAGGGGAAAACCATTTTATTTTTATTTTTAAAATCAATTTGTGCCAGAAAGTTGTACGGATTTGTAAATTACTACTTTTTAAAAATCTTAAGTACTGATATGTAAGGATTATCAGCTGCTGTATGCTTCACAGGAAGTTCTTTTCTTTTTGAATTTCTTTTCTGTCTGACCACTGTGCTCTCTGCTGACACCTCTGTTCATGTCAGGAACTGTCCAGAGCAGGAGAGGTTTGCTGTGGGGATTGGCTCCTGCTCCGGACAGTTCCTGAGATGGACAGAGGTGTCAGCAGAGAGCACTGTGGTCAGACAGAAAGGAAATTAAAAAAGAAAATAACTTCCTGTGGAGTATACAGCAGCTGAGAAGTACCGGAAGGATTAAGATTTAGAAGAAAAAGTAATTTACAAATCTATTTAACTTTCTGGTATCCCTTTTAAGGCAGAAGTGAGTGGATTTCATGCTGTGTATTTGAGGCCTTTGCTGTTCTCCAGCAGCAGTTTCCTGTCCAGTTAGCAGAGCTTCAAAATCAAGAAGGGTAGTTCCACGGACAATATTTTAGGAAAGAATATTCTCTGGAAAAATATATCACCCATTGACTGTGTGAATCACTAGGTTAAACAACTTTTAACAGCCAATTGGGACTAAGCTGCATCTGTGAAACAATCCTTTATTTGGTGAGCGGTTGTTCGACCGTCAGCTTATTTTTATCTAAGGTAAGGCCTCTTTAAAGGGTACCTTTCATCAAAAAAAAAAATGTTGATATATTATAGATTAATGCATGCAGAATAATTTTCCAATAGCACGTTATTAAAAAATATGCTTGTTTCTATTCAATTTTCCACTTTGAAAAAATGACCACTAGGGGGTCTCCCTACCAGTCTTTATTTATTTTCTTGTTAAATAGATTTCGGACTCATGCTGAAGTCCTAACTCTCAGACTGCAGCCAGGACACAGACAAGCACAGCACTGCACCCTGGCAGTGAGCAGTGGTGAGTTTGTCTGTGTTCCGGCAGCAGTTTGAGATTTAGGACTCCTGCAGGAGTATGAAATCTATATAAAGGGACTGGTAGGGAGACCCCTAGTGGTCAATTTCCAAAGTGGAAAATTTAATAGAAAGAAGCATATTTTTATGACATGCTATTGGAAAGTTATTCTGCATACATTAATCTATAATATATAAAAAAAAATTGGGATGAAAGGTACCCTTTAAGTGCCCAGTATACTAATAGACTGGTAGACTGTCAAGGGGCAGTCATCACCACTCGGCTCTCAACAGTAAGATCACCAAGTTTATTCCCTGTTGAGGATTGAGCAGTGGTGACCACCCCTGTGACACTCTATATAGCTATTGTTTCAGTCAATGGGGCGGTCACCATTGCTCAGTTCTCAACAGGATGTGAACTCAAGGTTCTCCCCGCTGAGAACTGAGCAGTGGAGACGAACCGTTTGACAGTCTGGGGGCTCACTCAGATATCGGACACCATAATTAATGGCACCGCTCATTGCAGTGCAGCAGTGAGGGCTGCTGCCAGCTGGATTTTTTAGAGGACGTCACAGCGCCTCTTTAACATTCAGCCAGTGTGTGCCTGTGCTGAGGCATGAATGCTATGTGCTCCTTGTGAAGGAGCACAGTGTATGGCTGCAACTCCATTGCCGCCTTCCCCCATTACCTCTCAGTGAGGGGAGCCCTGGAATTCCAGTTTCCATAGGGACACACAACAGCCTCAGTGTATCTCTGTGTCCTTGTCACCGTCTGATAAATCTGAAGGACTACAGCTTCAGAGGGAGAGTGAACTGCAAGCCTTGAGCTATCTGTGGAACGATAACACCCATAATTGCCTAGCATCATCTCTGATTACCTCCATATTGCAGTACTATGTACTATAGTGGATTCCCCAGAACAGTTGGTTAACTGTAAGGCTTTCTATACAAGTAATGAGGGTACAGCGAGCCTATGTAAACAGCGCATGTTACCACCATGGAATTAGCTGTGGAAATCATCTATTGGGATAAAAATGAGAAGTAAAGGTGTTTCCCATAACCAGATTTTAGCTCTCTTTTATGTCATTTTTTATTTTTCAATTTTTTTTTTGGCCCTTATTCCTTTGTGTGTTAATACATTTCTATTTATATGTGCGATTCTTGCTGTCTAGAAATAAAATCATTCTTATTTAAAACCAGAGGCTTAGAGGACTTATCCAGCAATAGAAAAACAGCTGATGTCTTAAAAGCAAAATAAACCGTACCGCACCATTTCCTCAGATTGTGTATTGTATTGCAGCTCAGGTCCATTAAAGGGAATGGAGTAAAGGTGTAATACCACACATAACGGGAGGACAGATGTGGTGCTGTTTTTCTGCATAACCCCTTGTGAAGGGTTTGTCCAGGGTGCAGAAAAGGTCCTATCTGTTGCTTACTTCTGCTCTCTGCACATCTCGGAAGCATAGCAGTTGCCACATCTCAGAAGAACCAATTGCAATCATGGTGTGCGGGTACAATGTTGATGATCGTGACACTCTGTAAAAGTGTTCAAAACGGGTCTGGATGCATTTTTGGAGAATAATATCACCGGTTATGTATACTAAATTTATAGGGACAGAACGTTGATCCAGGGATTTATTCTGATGCCATATTTGGAGTCAGGAAGGAATTTTTACCTCTAGTATGAGGGTTTTTTTTTTGCCTTCCTCTGGATCAACTCAGTAGGGACTCATTAGGAATATGGGTTGAAGTTGATGGACTCTGGTCTTTTTTCAACCTTATGAACTATGTTACTATTGAAGGCAGAGGTAAGCTCTGGGAGCAAAACAGGTATGCCCCTTTTCTGCTCCCTGGACAATGCCAGACATTGTGGCTCATAGGATCACCTACACCAATACATTGTAAGAAACCCTCATATATAATTTTAAGGCCCCTTTCACACTATAAAATTGATCTGTTCAATGTTCCGTTATCCTTAAAATCGACCATTACAAAATCCCATTAGAGTCTATGGTATTTTTACATATCCATTTTAACCCATTATAGCCTGTTATTAACAGATGTTGTTTTGTGATTGGGGGGGGGAAGAACGGAAGAAATAGTGCATGTACTGTTTCTCCCGTCACAAAGTAACATCTGTTATTAACTGGTTAAAAGGGATAATGTAAAAATACCATAGACTATAATGGGATTTTGTAACGGCCCATTTTAACCCCTTAAGGACCCAGCCCAAATATACCTTAAGGACCCGGCCATTTTTTGAACATCTGACCACTGTCACTTTAAGCATTAATAACTCTGGAATGCTTTTACCTTTCATTCTGATTCCGAGATTGTTTTTTCGTGACATATTCTACTTTATGTTAGTGATAAAGTTTTGTCGATACTTGCATCATTTCTTGGTGAAAAATTCCAAAATTTGATGAAAAAATTGAAAATTTTACATTTTTTTTACTTTGAAGCTCACTGCTTGTAAGGAAAATGGATATTCCAAATAAATTATACATTGATTCACATATACAATATGTCTTCTTTATGTTTGCATCATAAAATTGACATGTTTTTACTTTTGGAAGAAATCAGAGGGCTTCAAAGTTCAGCAGCAATTTTCCAATTTTTCACAAAATTTTCAAAATCAGAATTTTTCAGGGACCAGTTCAGTTTTGAAGTGGATTTGAAGGTCCTTCATATTAGAAATACCCCACAAATGACCCCATTATAAAAACTGCACCCCTCAAAGTATTCAAAATGACATTCAGTAAGTGTGTTAACCCTTTAGGTGTTTCACAGGAATAGCAGCAAAGTGAAGGAGAAAATTCAAAATCTTCATTTTTTACACTCGCATGTTCTTGTAGACCCAGTTTTTGAATTTTTACAAGGAGTAATAGATGAAAAATCCCCCCAAAATTTGTAACCCAATTTCTCTCGAGTAAGGAAATACCTCATATGTGTATGTCAAGTGTTCGGCGGGTGCACTAGAGGGCTCAGAAGGGAAGGAGCGACAATAGGATTTTGGAGAGGGAATTTTGCTGAAATGGTTTTTGGGGGGCATGTCACATTTAGGAGCCCCTATGGTGCCAGAACAGCAGAAAACCCCAACATGGCATACCATTTTGGAAACTAGACCCCTCAAGGCACGTAACAAGGGGTCCAGTGAGCCTTAACACCCCACAGGTGTTTGACGACTTTTCGTTAAAGTCGGATGTGTAAATGAAAAAAAAATTTTTTTCACTAAAGTGCAGTTTTTCCCCCAAATTTACCATTTTTACAAAGGGTAATGGGAGAAAATGCCCCCCCAAATTTGTAACACCATCTCTTCTGAGTATGGAAATACCCCATGTTAGGATGTAAAATGCTTTGCGGGCAAACTACAATGCTCAGAAGAGAAGGAGTCACATTTGGCTTTTTGAAAGCAACTTTTGCTGAAATGGTTTTTTGGGGGCATGTCGCATTTAGGAAGCCCCTGTGGTGCCAGAACAGCAAAAAATACCCACATGGCATACTATTTTGGAAATTACACCCCTCAAGGAACGTAACAAGGGGTCCGCTGAGCCTTAACACCCCACAGGTGTTTGACGACTTTTCGTTAAATTTGGATGTGTAAATGAAAAAATTTTTTTTTTTTACTAAAATGCAGTTTTTTCCCAAAATTTTACATTTTTACAAGGGGTAATAGGAGAAAATGACCCCCAAAATGTGTAACCCCATTTCTTCTGAGTATGGAAATACCCCATGTTAGGACGTAAAATGCTCTGCTGGCGAACTACAATGCTCAGAAGAGGAGGAGCGCCATTGAGCTTTTGGAAAGAGAATTAGTTTGGAATGGTAGTCAGGGGCCATGTGCGTTTACAAAGCCCCCCGTGGTGCCAGAACAGTGGAACCCCCCACATGTGACCCTATTTTGGAAACTACACCCCTCACAGAATTTAATAAGGGGTGCAGTGAGTATTTACACCCCACAGGACTTTGGAACAGTGGGCTGTGCAAATGAAAAAGTTTATTTTTCATTTTTACGGACCACTGTTCCAAAAATCTGTCAGACATCTGTGGGGCGTAAATTCTCAATGTACCCCTTATTACATTACGTGAGGGGTGTAGTTTCCAAAATGGGGTCACATGTGTCGGGGGTCCATTGTTCTGGCACTATGGGGGCTTTGTAAACACATGTGGCCTTCAATGCCGGACAAATTTTCTCTACAAAATCCCAATGGCGCTCCTTCTCTTCTGAGCATTGTAGTTCAACCGCAGAGCACTTTAAATTCACATATGAGGTATGTTCTTACTCAGAAGAGATGGGTTTACAAATTTGGGGGGGCTTTTTTATTATTTCCCGATGTGAAAATGAAAAATTTAGGGTAACACCAGCATTTTAGTGAAAAAATATAATTTTTTTCATTTTCCCATCCAACGTTAATGAAAATTCGTCAAACACCTGTGGGGTGTTCAGGCTCACTATACCCCTTGTCACGTTCGGTGAGGGGTGTAGTTTCCAAAATGGGGTCACATGTGGGTATTATTTTTTTTTGCGTTTGTCAGAACCGCTGTAAAATCAGCCACCCCTGTGCAAATCACCAATTTAGGCCTCAAATGTACATGGTGCACTCTCACTCCTGAGCCTTGTTGTGCGCCCGCAGAGCATTTTACGCCCACATCTGGGGTATTTCTGTACTCAGGAGAAATTGCGTTACAAATTTTGGGGGTCTTTTTTTCCTTTTACCACTTGTGGAAATAAAAAGTATGGGGCAACACCAGCATGTTAGTGTAAAAAAATAAAAAAAATTTACACTAACAGGCTGGTGTAGCCCCCAACTTTTCCTTTTCACAAGCGGTAAAAGGAAAAAAAGCCCCCCAAAATTTGTAGTGTAATTTCTCCCGAGTACGGAGATACCCCATATGTGGCCCTAAACTGTTTCCTTGAAATACGACAGGGCTCCGAAGTAAGAGAGCACCATGCGCATTTGAGGACTAAATTAGGGATTGCATAGGGGTATTCTACGCCAGTGATTTCCAAACAGGGTGCCTCCAGCTGTTGCTAAACTCCCAGCATGCCTGGACAGTCAGTGGCTGTCCAGAAATGCTGGGAGTTGTTGTTTTGCAACAGCTGGAGGCTCCGTTTTGGAAACCCTGCCGTACAAGACGTTTTAAATTGTTTATTGGGGGGGGACGACAGTGTAAGGGGGTGTATATGTAGTGTTTTACTCTTTATTAGGTGGTAGTGTAGTGTAGTGTTTTTAGGGTACATTCACACTGGCGGGTTACGGTGAATTTCCCGCTAGGAGTTTGCACTGCGGCAAAAAATTTGACGCAGCCCAAACTTGAAGCAGGAAATTTACTGTAAACCCGCCTATGTGAATGTACCCTGTACGTTCACATGGGGGGGGGGGGGCAAACCTCCAGCTGTTTCAAAACTACAACTCCCAGCATGTACTGACAGACCGTGCATGCTGGGAGTTGTAGTTTTGCAACAGCTGGAGGCACACTGGTTGGAAAATCTTCAGTTAGGTTCTGTTACCTAACTCAATATTTTCCAACCAGTGTGCCTCCAGCTGTTGCAAAACTACAACTCCCAGCATGTACTAATCACCGAAGGGCATGCTGGGAGATGTAGTTATGCAATAGCTGGAGGTACCCAACTACAACTCCCAGCATGCCGAGACAGCTGTTTGCTTTCTGGGCATGCTGGGAATTGCAGTTTTGCAACATCTGGAGAGCTACAGTTTTTAGACCACTGCACAGTGATCTCCAAACTGTGGACCTCCAGATGTTGCAAAACTATAACTCCCAGCATGTCCAGACAACAAACAGCTATGTGGGTATGCTAGGAGTTGTAGTTTTGCAACATCTGGAGGGATATAGTTTGAGACCACTGTATAGTGGTCTCAAACTGCAGCCCTCCAGCTGTTGCAAAACTACATATTCCAGCATGCCCAAACAGCTGTCTGGGCATGCTGGGAGTTGTAGTTTTGCAACATCTGGAGGGCTACAGTTAGAGACCACGGTCTCAGACTGTAGCCCTCCAGATCTACTTACCGGCTTCCGTAGGATCCCGGCAGCCGTCCTCTTCAAAACGCACGTCACGCCGCCCGCCGATCAACGTCGCCGCAGCCTCCGGACGGGTAAGTGGACGTCGGCGCCCGGTCCCCTTCGGTTCCCCGTTCTGCCCCGCCTATTGTGGGAGGGCAGGACGGGGAAAACGAAAGTTAACCCCCCCGCCCCCGGTCTGCTATTGGTCGTCGCCTCTGACGATCAATAGCAGACAAATAGCAGGGATAGGAGGGGTGGCAACCCTGCCACCTCACTCCTATGCCTACAGGGGGATCGTGGGTGTCTTGGACAACCGCGATCCCCCTTCTATTCCGGCTCACCGGGTCACAATAGACCCGTATGACCCGGAATCGGCGCAAATCGCAAGTGTGAATTCACTTGCGATTTGCGCCGATCGCCGACGTGGGGGGGTCTGATGACCCCCCTGGGCATTTGCACGGGGTGCCTGCTGATAGATATCAGCAGTCACCCCGGCCCGGTCCCCGCCCGGCGCGCGGCAGGGACCGAAATTCCCACGGGCGTATGGATACGCCCTGGGTCCTTAAGTACCAGGACGTCAAGGCGTATCCATACGCCCTAGGTCCTTAAGTGGTTAAAGGGGTATTCCAGGCAAAAACATCTTATCCCTATCCTTTGGATAGGGGATAAGATGTTTTTGCCCGGAATACCCCTTTAAAATTGGCAGTTACAAAATCCCATTATAGTCTATGGTATTTTTACATTATCCCTTTTAACCCGTTATTAATAACGGACGTTATTTTGTGACGGGAGAAATAGTCCCTGCAGCACCCACATTCTATGCGGGGCTGTGTCTCCAGCTTTGGAAACCTCAGGGTTTCCGGGACTGGGAATGTGACGCCACACCCCCTCCATTCATTTTTCGTTTTTTTTTAACGGATCTTTAAAAACTGATTAATTTTATAGTGTGAAAGGGGCCTACATCTGGAGTTATTTTTGATCTTGTACTGTGATGTGTTAACTGCCTGTCTGCTGTGTGACACACCTAGGTAAAAGGGGACCCTCTAACCTACCAACTTTTTTGCTGTGTGGCACACCAAGGGGGTGGTATTATGGTTTGGTGTGGGAGGAGCTATGTAATATAGAGTTAAGGATATTGTTCTGCAGATGTTGAAGAGATGAGTTTAGGCTGGAAGCTTTCATCATGAGCCAAATGGAGAAGAAAATAAAAAAAGATGACATTTACTGTACATACATTATACAGATTCTGTGTAGAGCTGATATAATCCCCCTGTATGGGGGAGAATACTGGTCTTATTTGGTCTTTGCCTATACTGGTATTGTTGGTCCTTGTTTGTGTGTTTTTATTTATTTATTTTACCCACTAACATAGCCTATGTAAAAATGTATATTGTGAGAGATTAGCTCTGTAAAGCTAGTCTAATAGTGGGAAAATAGCATTTAAAAACAGGGACATAGAAATAACTTTTAAACAGGGCTTCGTCTAACATAATTTTTCAGTAAAAAAAACTAACAAAGCCATAACTTTAGGCACAAACGCATACAAAAAAAATCCTGCTTGTCCAGTGCTAACTTCACAAAATCTTCCCTCTCTGTACAGGTGGCTGACTACCAGCCACCCAACAAAACAGTTGCCAAAGATGTGCTGCTTACACAAGGTAAATGTCCCTTGTTTGAGGCTGCCAACCTCGAGACTCCAACTATCCTCAGAGGTTCCTCATAGCCTCTTAGTGCAGACTTGGTTACACCTTTTGTAAGCCCAGTATTAATCAGTCTCAGAACCTCTGCAGACTAGGGGCAAACTTACACATTTGGACTGGCCTAGGAAGGGATGAAAGGCATTGTTGCCAAACCTGCTTTCATTCCATAAAAATCCAGGCCCAAACCCCTACAAAGCTCAGTCTCACCAGGGGTTTTAACTATTTCCTGGATTTGCTATATCTCTGCCAGCTTTCCCTGGATAAGATATGCAATTCCTGAAATCTGGTATATACTTTGGGGAAATATATCGATCGTTGGGGACTGTTCCTGTCACTGTCTCACAGTAGATAAATATGGATTTGTAGCGTTTTATAATTACAAAGCTGGAGACACCACTGGATGGCTGAGCTGATTTTCTTTGCTGGAGGCTGAATCTACAGTACATTCCTGAGGAAGGAGGACATAACGCCATCTCCTCTACACACATTCCTGTACCCTCAGCCAATTCTACCCTGGTGTGTCAGGGAATCCAAGGCTAGAATGATGTGATAGGTGCTGCTACCTGGATGGACCTGAGCAGCTAAGGAACTGATGTCCTGGTGGTAATATACAAATTTAGTGCCACTAATTTAATATCTGTGGTGTATGGTGACAGGAGATATTGTCCCTCATGTTGCATCATTGTGTGAGGAGTTATCCCACGAGATAAGAATCTGAAGAGCTCAAACCATTGAAGTGATGAGACAAGGGCCAATGTTTGCTGTGTCTGATAATGCAGAGTTTGTTCAGTGTCGTGGGGAAGGGGAGAACGTTGACGCCACAATGATGGGCTCTTCACACCTCCGATATCAGCGACATTCTATGGGTATGCTGGAGCTGCTCCCGAGTTGTAGTGGATTGTTGATACATCTCTTTAACTCCCAAACAGCAGAAATGCTCCACAGTGTAACAGATTGCAGCAATTCAGTGTTTGAGGGCAGATTTCACGGACCCCCACCACCATCTTGCCAAAAAGACTGATTTCGGTGCCAGTGCAGTGAGAACCATTTGAACGCTTAGTTGCTGAAGTAAATCACTGGAGACAAACAATGCGAGACCTTTAAGACACTAGCAAATTAACTATGGACTGAATTTTCAATACACTGGTCTTAAGTCAAACAAAGAATCAGATATTCAATACAGCTTTGGATAAATTTCAGCTATAATTTATGCCAAATTCTGGTGTAAATTATACTAAATATGTTCGGCAGTGTGAGGCCATTGCTCTCTCACTTACCCTTATCCACCTTTTAAGAAAAGTATGGCTTGCTCTAAAACTCTGGGGTATTCCAGGAAACAAATATCAACTGGCTCCAGAAAGTTAAACAGATTTGTAAATTACTTCTATAAAAAAAAAAAAAATCTTAATCCTTCCAGTAGTTATCAGCTGCTGAAGTTAAATTGTTCTTTTCTGTCTGACAACAGTGCACTCTACTGACTCCTCTGCTTGTCTCAGGAACTGTCCAGAGTAGGAGCAAATCCACATAGCAAACCTAATGCTTCGGACTGTTCCTGAGACAAGCAGAGGTGTCTGTTGTCAGAAAGAAAAGAACAACTCAACTTCAGCAGTTGATAACTACTGGAAGGATTAAGATTTTTTTTTATAGAAGTAATTTACAAATCTGTTTAACTTTCTGGAGCCAGTTAATATAAAAAAAATTCTTGGAATATCTTTTTAATAAATTCCCCCACACTGTAGTGTGCATGATATTCCCAAAAATGAGGCACGTGAGAGGCTTTATGAATATTGGGTTCAGCACCTCAGCAGGCTGGAATGGCTTTTGGGACAGATGAATACAATATATTTCTCTTTTCTCAGTCAGTTTTTAATACCGAAAATAGCTGTTGGCATTTACTAGACTGGATTCACCTTTCTTCGGGTCCCATTACACTGAGCTACTGCACTAGGGAATGTGTGCCCAATGGTGGATTGCAGCAAAGGGCTCCATGAACCATCCAGCGATTTATAAAGCGTGACGCTCAAGCAATGTAAAGGCTACAAGATCGGCTCTCGTGCACGGCAGGCCATATCATGTGCGTCCTTACTGTCACACCTCTCAGCCTGAAGTACCTGATAACAGGAAGCCATAGATTTGTAACTTTTTATGTATAAAAAATATACATAAACAGACATAATACCCTGAACATAATACTCTTAACAATACCCACCCCATTACTACAAAATATATTTATTTTTAAATATACACACAAATAAACATACAAATAGCAAAACCTAATCTTTTAACAATATTTCCCCACCATTCTTACAACCCAAATAAATTTTTTTAATGTAACATTACAACCTTAATACCAAAGATTTCCCCCTTATACCAAAGATTGCCCCCTTTTTAGATTTGATGTCTGTTGCCACCTACATCCTTTCTTCTTTATTAAAACAAAATCAGCCCATCACCAGGAAAGAGATTATTCAGTTAGGGCACCTTTTAAGGAGAACACCCTCCACAGGGAAGATGCCCACAATGTTTCATACCCTAAAGAACAAACTTTCACCAGGTCACTGAGAGTGCTCCTACATACCTCTTCCACGGGGAAGGATTTTCTGCCTTGTTGACTCTAAGCACCTCGCTTGCCATGTGTGATACCTGACTAAAAATAAAGTACATGGTCCCTGCCATCCAGATCTTCAAAGGCCCCATAAAGCCACTCAGCAAAGGAAAGGGCAGCAAGCCTCAGCCAACCAATAAAAGCTCCCACCCTTGATATACCTATATTAAAAGGACATTAAAGCAGTAATCGCGCAAAAAAGATAGAAAAGACGGCAACTCACTGTAAAGTCGTGCAGCTTTATTCTCAAGACACATGGTACAGCAGGTACACAAAGAGCAACGTTTCACCGATTGGCTTCTTCCGGCTCACTGGTATGACGTGGTGCCGACGCGCTAGATATACGTCCGCAGCAGTCGGCACCTTGACAACCAAACCTACGGTGCATGCGCCGACAGGCGCTGACACCGTGGTGTCTAATTGGTGCGTGAGTGTTAACGCCCCAGCGTCCAAGGAAAAAGGTAAGTGATATTAATAATAGTGTAAATATAATAAGGTGAATATGAAACAAAGTACAAAACATTAAAACCGTGTATTCAGTAACAATTACAGAAAGACACTCATGTCATTCTTATCATTAAGTCCAGCCGGACCGATAGCGTCAGTTCTCAGGATCCAGGTGGATTCTCTCAGGAGCAAACGTTTGTGGCGATCGCCACCATCTTTAGTTGCTTTGATCACCTCCAGTCCTGAGAAAGACAGTACATCAATATTACCTGCGTGCATTGTTCTCACATGCTCAATCAATCTGGTACACCCTTTACCTGTAGGAACGGAGCAAAAATGCTCCTGAATCCTGGTGTACATACATCGGATGGTTTTACCGATGTAAAACCTACCACAGGTACATTCGAGCAAATATACTACAAAATTTGTTTTACAAGTAATGAATTGTGTGACGTTCCACTCAATACCTCCTACTCTACAAAAATTTACTCTCCTTGTTGTATTGGCACATAGAACAGTGTTTACATCTAAAGTTACCTCTGGGTAAAGTCCTTTCTTGCCAATTCTTATCATCTTCCACCAGCCGGGTCCAGCCACCAGCAGGAAGTGGTCCATGCTTTTCAGCACACCCCCACACTCCTCTTGGATACAACCCTTTTCTTCAGCGTTCATGTACTTCTGATTGCCCCTTACATATAGCTTACCATGTAAGCCTCATCAGGTCTAGTCCCAATACTTCAAGGGGATCCTTGGTGAATTTAAGAGACAATCCAATCTCTTGATTACGACCTGGGCAATCCTTGAGGGCCAGAGGTTTCTTACCTCCCTGATGTCCTTCAGAACCAGTACAGCATCAGTGGGGAGATGCTTGTGTGGCTTGTGAGAATTCTTCACCCGACCGCCTATCTCTCATTCCTGGAAAAAAAAAAGGCAGAAACCATTTCCTGCAAAAGACTACCCACGGAGAAGCCCTCTCTTTTCAGAGGTTAGATATATCGGTCTTTAACTCCTTAAGGACTTAGGACATATGAGTACGTCCTAAGTCCGGTCCCTGTCGGGGTCCCGGCGATGCCCCGATCAGCTACCCGAAGAGAAGAAGGTCCCTACCTTCTTCCGTCGGCGTCCCGGCTCTGATTGATTGCTCCATGCCTGAGTTACAGGCTGGAGCAATCAACCCCCAATTACACAGCTTGTTGCCATGCAACGGCAAGGCAACAATCTGTGTATGCAATCAGCCATTGCAAGCTCATAGGTCCCTATAGGAGCTATGAGCTCGCAAAAAAAAAAAAAAGTATTCCCTTCTGAATTAAAAGTTTTAATCACCCGGCATTTCCTAGTAACAAAATGAAACAGTGTAAATAAAAATAAACATATGTGGTATCACCGCGTGCGGAAATGTCCGAATTATAAAAATATACCACTTTTAAAACCGCATGTCCAAAATAGCGCATTTTTGATCACTTTTTATACCACAAAATAGTGAATAAAAAGTGATCAAAAAGTCTCATCAGAACAAAAATGGTACTGCTAATAACTTCAGATCACGGCGCAAAAAATGAGCCCTCATAGCGCCCTGAACACAGAAAAATAAAAAAAAGTTATAGGGCTCAGAAAATGAAAATTTTAAACGTATACATTTTCCTGCATGTATTTATGATTTTTTTTTCTGAAGTAATACAAAATCAAACTTATACAAGTAGGGTATCATTTTAACTGTATGGACCTACAGAATAAAGATAAGGTGTCATTTTTACCGAAAAATGTACTGCGTAGAAATGGAAGCCCCCAAAATTTACAAAATGGCATTTTTTCTTTAAGTTTGTCGCATAATGAATTTTTTTTCCGTTTCGCCGTGGATTTTTTGGTAAAATGACTGTAGAATGACTGTAAAATGTCACTGTAAAGTAGGATTGGTGGCGCAAAAAATAAGCCATAATACAGATTTTTAGGTGCAAAATTGAAAGGGTTATGATTTTTTAAAGGCAAGGAGGAAAAAACGAAAATGCAAAAAAGGGGTTAAAAGGGTGTTTACTAAGAACGCCACCAAGTTGACAATATCACACCCACCTAGTCTCCTCATGTGGTAAGTCACCTACCTCTTAACTAAGTTCAGTCTGTTCAGCCACAACATTAGGAAAAACACAGTAGACTAAAGACTGTAGCCCCATATACAGAGGGGTTATGGCAAAAGGCTTACACTGCCCAAGAAGATTAACAACAGGAGCAAGAAAGACCCTTCCATATCCCAAATTTTTGTGGGGTAATCTCCAGAAACAAATTAGATGCCCAGAATTAATGCAGATTCTTGGGGTACAGGGAGGGTGCCTGGGAGACAAAATTCAGGGTCTCCATCTCCCAACCGAAGACTTTTGCACTTGTCTCAGTTGATCCTGGACCCGCATGCCTCTGACCTCACCTACTCCGCCTCCCCTTCAAAAGAGACAAAAATGGAGACATCATCAGTGTATGCTACTATAAGACAGAATCTTCCACTGCTGGATCCATCCTCACTCACGACAATGGTCCACGATCAATCCTTCGAAGGAAGGGATTGACTGCGAACACATACAGCAAATGCTTTAAAAGACAGCCTTGATGCTTTCCAGACCCTACCCCAAATAGTCGTCCCGTGCAACTGGTTACCAATGGAAAAGTCTCAGCAACTGCATACAAGTTTTTAGCCAATATACAAACCCAATTAGCAAACCATATTTCAAAAGAGTGGACCAGAGATGCTTGTAATAAATGAGCGTCTTTCCTCGGGCACTCTGCCGGGTATCGTAATCGTATGGAGCTACAGAATAAAGATAGGTGTCATTTTTACCAAAAAGTGCATGTTGTAGAACGGGAAGCCCCCAATCCTCCAATTTCACCCCATAAGTATATTTATTTATTTATTTTTTGTTTCGTCGTAGAGTTTATGATGAAATTATGTCATTTCAAAGTAAAACAGGTGGTGCACAAAACAAGCCCTCATATAAGTCTGTAGGTGGAAAAACCTATCTATCCTAGAGCTAGTGTTTCTACCTCTGAAGTAAGTGATCCCATTGTGAACTGGGATGTGCTGGATGTGGACATGCACCAGGTAAGTCTCACAAGTTATGCTATTCAATGTCACGCTGTCATAATCTAACTGATCTTTCGAGCCTCCCCTATCAAAAGACCTTGTCACAGTGTTAAAGTCTTCTCCAAAGATGACCTGCTGGCTATTAAAAAGTGGGAGCTTACTCCTCATAAAGAGACTTTTATGATCCCACTCATGGTCTGTGGACCATAGATATTTATAAGTAGCTCTTGTCCCTTCATAAGGATGTCTAGTACCAGACATATGCCCATTTCTAGCTTGATTACACATTTGCATTGTACCTCAGCAGTTTTAAAAAGAACAGCCAACATGCAATAAGACTTGGCCACAAGAGACCAGTGAGAAGGCCCATGCCACCACTCACGCTTTGCCTTATGGATAGCAGTTAGATCGGTTAACCTGATCTCCTGCAAAAATACAATGTTGGCCTCAAGCCAGATAAATTAAAATTAAAGGCTATAAATTTTGCCGCATCTGACAATGCTTATGAAATTAAAGGAGATATGTCATACAAAAAAAAACTATCCCTTATCCACTCTTGGCTTTCCCGGGAGTGGCAAATCACGATCCCCGCCCAATGTGGGGGCCACCACGCCCCTCCATATATCTCTATGGGAGAGCTGTTCGGCTATCTTCAGCTCTCCCATAGAGATATACAAAGAGGGATGGCGGCCCCTGCTTCGGGCGGGGGTCATGACATGCCGCTCCAGGGGAGAGCCAGGGCTCTGTACAGGAGACCGCGGGTGGGGGGCCCAGCGCTCAGACCTGCCGCAATCTAAAAATTAGCCCATATCCTGCGGATAGAAGAGAAGTTTTTTTGTATGAGACTTCTCCTTTTGTACTCGCCAGAGTCAACGGCGAGGGTGCCACCATAATATGTGATCAAGCTAGACAGCCCTCTTTTTTTCCCCTCCTCCTTCCTTCCCCTTAGTGTCGTCAACAGACTTCCCCACCTTTGCCTTTTTCAAGCACACAGATGTACCATATTTTCAGTGTTTTTCCATCTTATCCAGAGGTCGCCTGCCTGCCCAGTTAGCAGAGAAGAAGGCTTGACACTTCCCAAAGACCTCACTTCAGCTACCAGCACCTCATCCCCAGCTTCCTCATCAGATGTCATCCCTGAGGACTTGGTACCGCTAAGGGCTGTCTTTCAGAGGGGATCCAGTAGAGCCAGAGTTATTCCACTTGTTAATAGTCACTTTCTTGATATTGTTTTGGCGAGAAATTGCCCGGACAAAATCTTGCCACTTAGGTTGTATCTCGTACTGAGACCGAAAGAGCTCGAGCCCTTCGGTCTGGACGAATCGGACATCGAAAAATGGGGTACCATGAGGATGCATCAGGACAAAGATGTCACCTGCCCTGAAATCCATCTTGAGGAGCTCTGCTACTTTTGTCCTGTTTGGATAGGTATCATTGCCCCTTCACTTAAGACAGACCACATTTCTCCTGGTGACCCCAGACCAGGCTGTGGGGAGTGACCATGACTCCTCCCCTCTCCTTTGCTCTTGGAAGGCCCCAAAGCCATGCCTCGTTATCCAAAAATACAGTTCTAGTTCTCTACCCTCTACAGTGATAGATTTATCCCCATCGACAAGGCCTCCAGTAAACGTCTTTGAAGGTCACTTTTCCCAGGTGCAGTACTCTCACACGGCCTACGTGACCAACAGCACTAGAATAGCCCCTATTTAAAGGGGTACTCTGGTGGAAAACTTTTTTTTTTTTTGCTGAATACTATGGAGGATTTTCTTTTCTTTTTGGAACACAGAGCTCTCTGCTGAATCACAGTGCTCTCTGCTGACATCTCTGTCCATTTTAGGAACAGTCCAGAGTAGTAGAAAATCCCCACAGCAAACATGCTGCTTTGGACAGTTTTTAAAATGGACAGAGATGTCAGCAGAGAGCACTGTGCTTGTGATATGAGCAGAGAGCTCTGTGTTCCAAAAAGAAAATAATTTCCTCTGTAGTATTCAACAGCTAATAAGTACTGGAAGGATTAAGATTTTGTAATAGAAGTAGTTTACAAATCTGTTTAACTTACTGGCACCAGTTGATTTAAAAAAAAAAAAAAAAGTTTTCCACCAACAACTCTACCGTCCTTTTCACTCTCCACAGAAATGATACACTCTTCCCCTTTCACACTCACATCCCCTATATCCTTTCTGTCATCCTCTTTCCCATACTCCCTCTTCCCATTTAGGTCTCCATTCAGTCCTGGACCTGAAGCCACACCAGATGACCACTATGTACACTATTTACATATGTGACAGCTTCCTTGAGTGAACCTGACAAGTCTTGGTTTATTGCTATAACAGCCTTCAACTTTTCACCAAGAACACTCTCTGCTTCACTGGTCACATGAAAGTCCTTAACTGATTCCTTCTTTTGGGTAAGAGGCTGTCCAGATACAGAAACTTTTATTTTATCTGCAGAACATCCAGTCCCATAGTCTCTTTCATGTTCTGTACCACCTTAGTAGCCGCCATCGGTAGTCCAGCCTTAGCCAGCAGCAGAAATCATACCAGCAGCAGGCCCCACCGTGAAGCCTGCTTTGCTGCTCAGTGCCCCGTGGCGCTGCTTATCTCCTTCCTCGCTCCCGATCCACAGCAGCAGGACCAAAGCTTTATCCTTGCCCAACATGCATTGGCCCAAAGAAAAGCAGCCTCCTGCTGGGCTGCTGACCCTACCAACAATGTCCAGCTTCATAGCTGAAATCACCCCGACACTATTTCCACTACTACAAGCGGTAACAGTGTTATGTAACGTTCCTGTAGGAACCACCGTTCTCTGTCCACTGCTCCTCCCTAGTGTTGCTCGCGAATATCCGCAATTCGAATTTTATTCGCGAATATCGCATATTCGCGAATTTGCGAATATTCGCGAATATAGCGCTATATATTCGTAATTACAAATATTCTTTTTTTTTTTTTTTTCACAGTACACATCACAGTGATCATCCCTCTCTGCTTCCAGCTTATGTGGTGTAAGAAGGCTGTAATACTACTGTGTGAGACTGGTGTGCGAATTTTCGCATATGCGAAAATTAGCATATGTGAATTTTCGCTTATGTTAATTTTTGTATATACTAATTTTCGCATATGTTAATTTTCGCACACGTGAATATTCGCATATGCGAAAATAAAACGAGAATATCACGAATATGCGAATATTCGCGAATATGACGAATATTCGTCCATATATTCGCGAATATTCGCAAATTCGAATATGGCCTATGCCGCTCAACACTACTCCTCCCCTGCACAAAAACCACCGCAGGGCTCTGATTCCAAAAGTGAAATGTTCTATATGCACTGGATATGCCATCTCTTTGATGACGGCCATAAGTCTTCCTCCTGAGTCACTGCCCTCAGAGCTTCTCTGTGATCCTGAGGCTGGAAGTGGTTGTCCAGGGCAGATCCCACTTGGAGACCCTTTGTGATGGATCCCAGGTCAGATCAGAGACACTCTCTCCTCAGCTCTCTCCATGGGGTCACTCTGACTTAACCCCTTTCACGATCATGTAGCTTCTCCAGGAAGGGATCACTGTTGGTCTGAATGTCCAAGTTTTCCTTTTGCAGAACATATTCTGATTTCATTATCTTAATTACCTTGTTGGACTTTGCTCTCTTGCTTCCAGATGAGTTTTTTTGCCTACACTCATACACATCAGCTCCGCACGTAGTTTGCAAAGTTCTTTGCCATTAAGTTCAAATGTATTCAGAAAATAGGCTATCCTTGATTCATAGTCACTTACTGACGCCTGAGGCCTCTGCACACCCCAGCCCTTTACATCCAAAATGTCAACTTGAGATACAAAAAGTCTGTGTAGACTCATATTTAAAGGGGTTCTCCAGTGCTTAGACATCTTATCCCCTATCGACAGTACTCAGACCCGGAGCGGACATGTGATCGACAGTAATCAGGCCCCGTGATCGACAGTAATCAGACCCGGAGCGAACACGCTCCGGGGACTGATTACAAACGGGGTGCCGCGTGCAAGATCACGGGGGTCCCCAGCGGCGGGACTCCAGCGATCAGGCATCTTATCCCCTATCCTTTGGATAGGGGATAGGATGTCTAAGCACCGGAGGACCCCTTTAAGCCCAGGTGTGGATATCCACCAACTCCACTATGGACAGCATATATGAAAAGACATGGGCTGTGTTTCATTTCTTGAAAAAAAAATTCAGGCACTCACGGTTAGATGATTCATTCTTTTATCATTTATTCCAAACGTTCTGCAGTATTCAAAGCTTGTAAGATGAAAAACAGGCATACATCCATGCTAGCAGAGGTCTTAACACACTGGTTGGGAGCCATCAGGGCACAATTTATCTTTATTATTACAAAATTTTAATAAATTTTTAAACAGGAATCAATTTATGTGGGCGGGCTGAGCACTAAAAATGTAGTCGACAATAATAAAAATGTAGTGTAGTTGAACACACTGTTCCATGGTGGGTGTAGTAGTACCTGTACTAGTTGACAGATCGCCCCTGGTCTGTTGTGATCTTCTATGGTCGATGCACTGCCGTATATATACACCTATTCATATTTCCCACAGAGAGTTGTGATTGGCCAGTTGGTTCCAGCCAATCACAAATCTCTGTGGGGAAATATGAATAGGTGTATATATACGTCAGTGCAGGGGACCATAGAAGAGAGGCTGGCCGCATCTATACATTATACAGGAAGATCACAGCAGGTGTCAGAAGTGACACTCGCTGCGATCTGTCTATTAATGCAGGTACTACAGCTCCCAGCATGGAGCAGAGTGTGCTTCATGTTGGGAGCAGTAGTACCTGCAGTTACCGCTTAGTCAGTCATTCTATGACTAAGCGCTGACAGCGTGAAACTCGTCAGAGTTTTACCTCCTGTTTGTATCCTGTTTGAAAGCATCTGAATAAAGTTAAAGGGGTATGCCACCCCTAGACATCTTATCCCCTATCCATTGGATAGGGGATAAGATGTCTGGTTGCGGGGGTCCCGCCGCTGGGCACCCACGGGATCTCGGCTGCGGCACCCCTCTGTCATTACTGCACAGAGCAAACTTGCTCTGTGCGTAATGACGGGCAATACAGGGGCCGGAGCATCGTGACGTCACGGCTCCGCCCCTCGTGACGTCACTGCCCCCCCTCAATACAAGTCTATGGGAGGAGGCGTGGCAGCTGTCACGCCCCCTCTCATAGACTTGCATTAATGGGGCGGGCAGTGATATCACGAGGGGCGGAGCCGTGATGTCACGATGCTCCGGCCCCTGTATTGCCCGTCATTACGCACAGAGTTTGCTCTGTGCAGTAATGACAGCGGGGTGCTACAGCCGAGATCCCGGGGATAAAATGTCAAGGGGCAGCGTACCCCTTTAAGGCATTTGGATTGCATGCTGCAGTGCTGGACTTTTCCTTTGCTTTATCTTGTGGTTGGCCGGCGACGATACCGGCAGGCTCTGTGCACAAGCGTGCTGGTTTGGAGTGTACCTGAGTTAAGGACAGATCAAAGCGGGTGTCACTCCTGACACCTGCTGCGATCATCCTTCATCCCTGAGATGCAGAGCGGCTTTCTCCTGCGCTCGCATGTCTGCTTTGTACTCCAGCCGGCCACTCACCATTCACATTTCCCACTCTGGGTGGAAAATATGAATGAGTGATGTTCTATTCACATCACTGGCCGTAGTATAGAGCAGAGATGTGAGCGCTGTATAGAGCCACTCCACATCTCTGCTATATTATGGACGATCGCATCGGGTGTCAGGAGTGACACCCAGGGGCGATGTGTCTATTAGTACAGGAACTACTACTCCCATCATGGAACATTGTGTTCCATCCTGGGAGTAGTAGTACTGCCTAAGGGTGAGTTCACACACTCTTTGTTTTTGCAGGTTTTCCGCTGCGTATTTGAAAGGGTGCATGCTCTTCTCAGCTATCCTCAGCAGATTTTCCACGAAGGAATTTACGCTGCGGAAAATCCGCCGCAAGCCCCATTGAAGTCAGTAGGGACTGCGGCGGATTTTCCGCAGGGTAAATTCCGCCACGGACAATCTGCTATGGACAGCCAAGAAGAGCCCACCCCTTTCAAATACGCAGCGGAAAACCTGCAAAAACAAAGAGAGTGTGAACGCACCCTAAAAAATATTTTTGAAAAAGAGAAACACACACATACACACACACACTACATTTTTATTATTGTCAGCTAGATTTTCAGTGCCTTGCCTGCCCACATAAATTGATCACTGCTTAAAAATGTATTAAAATTTTGTTTAAAAAAAATATAAATTTAGTTAAAAAAATTTTTTTTACATCACTACTGCGGCCTTTTTTTTATTTATTTATTTATTTATTTTTGTTTTTTTTGGTACCCAACAATTTTTTTTTTAATGCCTAACGGCCCAAAAATGCAATTTCCACTCAAATGCAAAAACGCCAGAAAAAATATCAGAGGCAAGAATTTGCACTGGCGTTTTTTTCTGGCGTTTTTTATCACATAAAAAAAACGCAGGAAAAAAAAACAAGTGGAAACTTAGCCTTAAAGATGTACTCCGGTGGAAATTTTTTTTTTAAATTAACAGATGCCAGTAAGTTAAACAGATGTGTAAATGACTTCTATTAAAAAAATCTTAATCCTTCCACTGCTTATCAGCTGCTGTATACTCCACAGGAAGTTCCTTTCGAATTTATTTTCCGTCTGACCACAGCTCTCTCTGCTGACACCTCTGTCCATGTCAGGAACTTTCCAGAGCAGGAGGGTTTGCTATGGGGATTTGCTTCTACTCTGGACAGTTCCTGACATGGACAGAGGTGTCAGCAAAAAAAAAATCGCTGGGTCATGAAGGGTTTAATAAATCTCCCTAGGGGTAGATTAGAGGCTTTGTAACCTTTAGGCCAGGTTCACATGGTTGAAAATATGTGGAATGTCTTCCAGAATATATGACGGATACGCTGCACATTTACTTGTTGCGGCAGCACTAAGACCGCTTTGAAATTAACTGTTTCCATAGACATCAATGCATTTATGCATTTTCGAGTGGAATCCGTAGAAACAAGTTCAATATTTCTGCAGACACCGGAATAGGGATGTCTGCGGCAGAAATTCCGCTATGTGCATAGTGCAGCAGAATCCCGTTGAAATCAATGGGACTCTGCTGCAGTGGAATTTCTGAGCGGAATATTCCTATCCAGAGCAGGAGAGGTTTGCTATGGGGATTTACTCCTGCGTCACACCCCCTCCATAGGCTTACATTGAGGGGGCGGAGCCGTGACATCACTATGCTCTGTCCCTGTGATCGCTAGTAATCAGACCCGGAGCGAGCACGCTCCGGGCACTGATGCTAACGGGGTGCGGGGTGGAAGATCACGTGGATCCCCAGTGGCGGTACCCCCGCGGTCAGGCATCTTATCCCCTATCCCCTTACCCCTTAAAGCCTAAAGTCCTGCAGCCACAAGTTGGTCATCAGTAAGTCAAGTTATCTTATTGTCAGATACCATCTCTGTCAAGTCAAGTTCATCTGTAGTCACTGTGGCCTGCACTAAAGTCAGTCTAACTACTGCAAGTCCCAGCAAGCCTGCAAGGTCCCCCTGTCTCACTGGTCACCTCCCTGGGATATTTGGCTGTACTGCAAAGCTGCCGTCTTCCCTTAGCCCGGGACGTCACACGGCACTTCAGCCTATCACCGGCCACAGCAATGTCCCGCCTCGGTAGGTGATAGGCTGAAGCACCGTGTGATGTCCCGGGCTAAGGGAAGTAGGAAGTAGACAGAGCGGCCGACTTATCATCTGTTGCGAAGCTCCGGGGGAACGTAGGAAGGTAAGTGCAAGTTTGTTTTCTCTGTTTTTGCAGCCCGGGCAGGATGGAATAGTAATAGTCCGTACTGGACATCGCCTTTAATCTGGCATTGGTGTCTTCATTGCCCATGTCTAACCCAGGATCAGCAGTATTACCTGCGGGTGGTTAAGGTTAAACCACGCCCTGGCATCACGACAAGAAGGAGTTAATACCATCTGCCCCTTGGGCCATAACATCTGCCCTGTATTTACCCTGCACCTCACACCCCGATACCACAACTTTTTGGCATCCTACGAACAGGATACAGATGTGGGCCATATACCACAAGCCACAAGTCCTCCCCCTAGTCTGAGCTGTATCCAACAGTGTTTGCAAAATTCACATGCCGATGCAATAGAAATTTGCGCCAGAAAAAGTGTACGGGACTGTTGTCATTGTAATGTGTTTTCACTGTGGCACTTGTGAAATAGAGGGGGAGATGAAGAGAACTTGCCGCCTGCTGTTTGGAAGTCTGTAAATGTTATAACCACAATGTGCAAAATTAGAACTGAAGCCATGCTACGCTATTCCACTGTGCTGGTACCTGAAAGGGTTAAGATGGCGCTGTAGAAGCGCACGAAAATGTCCCGCACTGGTCAATGTCCCGACCTTGGGCGTGGAAATCATGTCGCTGTGTCCATGCCGAAGTTGAACTATGAAGTTCTGCCTCTTGGTGCCGAGGGACCAGAAGTCAGCGCTTCACTGATGATGTCCTTCTGGCCGGCGGCCATTTTATTGGAGCCCGTTATAAAAGAGACCACGCGGTAAGCACTCCTAAGTTTGCCAGAAGTCTCGGAGAGCAGTAAGATGGCGGAGCAGGCAAGTGCACATATGGAGAGTACGAAGATGATGCCGTAGGCCTGGCAAGTTGCCGCGGCTGCAGTGCAACTATTTCAAGACCTTGCTGACCGGTTGCAATGGTTGTACCTCGGGCCAATGTGGCCTGCCACCTGATCCCGCTACCAGAGGACGACGACTGGCCAGCAACCCCGGAAGGGGGAACTTCCAAGACATCAGAAGCATCAGCTGTCCCCTCACCACTGGACCTGGGGGGTCCTGAGCCGAAATCCAGGCAGAGGAATAGGAAGTGAGTACCCTGGCTGAGGCCGTGTTTTGTACCCCTCCTTTCACCCCTAGCTCAGAGCAAACCCCCCAGGCCCCAAAGTCTGTTGAGTCTACTGCACATCCGCAGTCACCACCCTTACCCAGACAATTGTTGGGCGATGAGCCCAACTTGATCTGTTACATGAGCACCTTCTTCCCCTGCCAGGGAAGTCCCATCCCCAGTTCCTCCGGCCCAGTCCAAGAGGGCCAAGAGACATGCAGAAGTGGTCGCAATTGTGGAGGAACTGATGGCTCAGAGGATGGAAAAGTATGGGCCAAACAGCTGCCGTTTGAGGTGCAACAGAAGCAGCAGCAAGAAACTAAAAAATTGGAGGCCCTGTACATCCGAAAATTAGAGCACCCCCGAGAGGGTGAGCAACCCCTGGAGCGCCACCACGCAACTGTGATAAAATTTGACAAGGTCAGGGGGTTTGGCACCCTTATGGACTGCCGACACGGGGCAACTGTCTTACTGAACCGAATGGCAGTACAGAGAGACTATCCCCCCCCAGCTATGCATTCTCTTGAGAGCGGGGAGATCGTGGAGTACATGCCCATGCAGAATATGAGAGGAGAGTGGTGCGGTGACCTGTCTGAGGAATTCTACCCAAATCCCATTTGCCTACTTCCCTTCGGATGACTGGGATGCAGATCCCTATGGATCACTATCATCACAAGTCAGAGACCCCGTCCGAGAGGAGGAAGTCTATCTGCCCGAGGCACCTGCTACGGCTCCAAAGTACATGTCCAAGTCATCTGAGGATGTGCCCAGGCCGACTCCTATGGTCGAGGAGGTTTGGTCTAATCAGCGGGCACTTCAGCCTACTCCAGCTGTTGCAGAGGTTTGGCTGGCCCAACAGGCACCAACAGTTCGTCCCACATTGGCGCAAGCTGCTGCGGTACAAGTGGTGGTCACTGTGAGCCCGATCATTACCGAGTCCCATTTGTCCCAAGTCTCTTGGAACACTCACGTTAACCCCATGGAGGGGGCCCCAGTCTCGTGGTCCTAGATTTATGCCCCAACCTAGAAAGCAAAACTATTTAAAAAACAAGCTTGAATACATCATAATTCCGTATAATAACACAATAAATACACCTGCTGACAATCATAATAGTGACGATACCTGTCTGATGCTCTGTAATGTAAACATTTCAGCATGGCGCCTGCAGCGTGGGACGCCGCTTCTGGCGTACCTAACTGAAAGTGCCATAGTTCTGGTCAGATGACCGAGGTCACGTGACCATAACAAGGTCACATGACTTCGTCACTATGGAATGCCGGGATGCTGTATCTCACGTCTCATAGCACTCCATAGTAGCAGAATGGTGACAGCAGATCTCTGCATGTGAACACAGTCCTGCAGCCAACTTAAATGAATGGATTCAAACACTCAAGAAATTAAAAAGGAAACAAACAAAAAAAGAAAAGAAAAACAGATAAATGAAGCGAAAAAAGAAATAATAATAAAAGATTTTAATAATAGAATTAAAAAAAGAAGAAAATTGAAAAAATGAATGAATGAAAATGTATAAATAAAACAATGAAATGAAATAAAAATAAACTAAGATAAACCTAAAAAAGAAAAAAAAATTACAAAATAATAGTTACAAAAATAATAACAGAATATCAAAAAAACATCGTACATTGGAAATTTGTGGCCATATGTTATTGGATGGCTCCAAGGTTTGTAGGGTGGTCCTGTATGACCCCAAACCTGGTTGTCAAAACAAGACCGCCAATGGTGAATCCAATGCGATCGGCTCAATCAAGAGCCCCTATCCCACTGGGAACCACCACTACAGCCAGTTAGGAGTGCGCCTGCTGCTGAGCAGCGCTATCCACCCATTTGTGCATAAATAGTACAAGACCTTCCAGTACATATTAATATAAATATATAAAATAATTAGAGATGAGCGAACTTACAGTAAATTCGAATTGTCACGAACTTCTCGGCTCGGCAGTTGATGACTTTTCCTGGGTAAATTAGTTCAGCCTTCAGGTGCTCCGGTGGGCTGGAAAAGGTGGATACAGTCCTAGGAAAGAGTCTCCTAGGACTGTATCCACCTTTTCCAGCCCACGTGAGCACCTGAAAGCTGAACTAATTTATGCAGGAAAAGTCATCAACTGCCGAGGCGAGAAGTTCATGACGAATCGAATTTACTGTAAGTTCGCTCATCTCTAAAAATTATTAAAAAAATTATGAGAAAATTAAAAAAAAATTTATAAAAAAATAAAAGTAAAAAAATGAAAACATAAACTAATTATTAATAGTAAAAATACAGTGAAAGTAAATTTAAAATAAAAAGGCAGATTAAAAAAATATTGCTAAACTCAAAATCAATAATAAATACGGACTATGTAAATCACATGGGTTTCTGTGTCACCATCATTTATTAATAACATTGTACAGAGGATATCAATTTTAACTGTGATTAACTTCAGAGCGATCGCACAGGCATCTTCTATTTTCTTATATTCCAAACACTGTTAACGTATATGAAGATATGTTGATAACAGTGTCCTCTACTTCTTTTTGTGTTGGGGGCGGGCGTTGTTGTACTTCCCCTGTCTTTGCGTTCTGGTTCTTCCTTGACCTGTGCCGTTTTCGCCCCCCTCTCCTTGTAGGCCTCCTGGGGAGGGGCTGGAGGTGGAGTCCTCTCCTAAAAATAATTTGCTGAAAAGGAATGCACATCAGAATCTTTAGTCATTATCTTTTTCTTTCCCTGTTTAGGGGTGACCTTTTGTTGACCAGACATATAAGTATACTGTTGGTTCCAGGTATAGACACAACCTTTTGAATAGTCCCCTGCATTTCTGTACCATTTCTTTTTCTTAACCCCTTGGGGATGGAGGGTTTTCCAGTTTTTGCACTTTCGTTTTTTCCTCCTTACCTTTTAAAAATCAGAACCCTTTCAATTTTGCTGCTTATTTTTTGCGCCACCAATTCTACTTTGTAATTAAATCAGACATTTTACCCAAAAAGCTACGGGGAAACGGGAAAAAAATCATTGTGCGACAAAATTGAAGAAAAAATGCAATTTTGTAACTTTTGGGGGCTTCCGTTTCTACGCAGTACATTTTTCGGTAAAAATTACACCTTATCGTTATTCTGTAGGTCCATAAGATTAAAATGATACCCTACTTATATAGGTTTGATTTTGTCGGACTTCTGGAAAAAATCATAACTACATGCAGGAAAATTTATACGTTTAAAATTGTCATGTTCTGACCCCTATAACTTTTTTATTTTTCTGCGTATGGGTTGGGATGAGGCAAATTTTTTGCACCCTGATCTGAAGTTTTTAGCGGTACCATTTATGTATTGATCGGACTTTTTGATCACTTTTTATTAATTTTTTCATGATATAAAAAGTGACCAAAAATACGCTATTTAGGACTTTGGAATTTTTTTGCACGTACGCCATTAACCGGTTTAATTAACGACATATTTTTATAATTCGGACATTTCTGCACGCGGCAATACCACATATGTTTATTTTTATTTACACTTTTTTTTTTTTTTGGAAAAGGGGTGTGATTCAAACTTTTATTAGGGAAGGTATTAAATGATCTTTATTCCCTTTTTTTTCACTTTTTTTTTTTTGCAGTGTCATAGCTCCCATTGCGGGCTATAACATTGCACACACTGATCTTTTACATTGATCATTGGTTTCTCATAGGAAACCAGTGATCAATGATTCTGCCGCTTGACTGCTCATTCTTGGATCTCAGGCACTGAGCAGTCATTCGGCGATCGGACAGCGAGGAGGCAGGTAGGGACCCTCCGGCTGTCATGTAAGCTGTTCGGGATGCCGCGATTTCGCTGCAGTGATCCCGAACAGCTCCCTGAGCTAGCCGGCATTAGTTTACTTTCGCTTTAGACGCGGCGTTCAACTTTGAATGCCGTGTCTAAAGGGTTAATAGCGCGCGGCACCGCGATCAGTGCCGCGCACTATTAGCCACGGGTCCCGGCCGTTGTTAGAGGTGGGGCCCGACCCGCTATGACCGCGTTATAGAAAGGGAGTGGGTTGAGGGCGTATAGGTACGCCCTCCGTCCCCAAGGAGTTAACCTCCATCACCTAATTTTTAAACCCTCTTTTTGATTTGTATCAATAAGCTTGAAAATGGTCCTATGGTAGAACAGAAACGTTGCTGCTGCTATGTGAACTTTGATAAGTAGTGCTGCATATTTTTCTATATATACTATTTGTATTTCTTTGCTGGCCCACTGGTTATATTTTTCTATGCTATGGAATCTCAAATGGATTTGAATATGGCCCATATGTCTTCTTATGCCGATGGCGAGGTTGAAAGGATACTGAATGGAGTGAAAGGGGATGCCACTTTTCTTGCTACACCTGCTGTGATGGATGTGAAACGTAACTTTGAATAAGAGACTAGAAGATGTATCATGATTGATTTGCACCTTACCACATTAGGGGAATATTATAAACATAAACGTATTCCAAGGGGCATGCGCTCCAGACTAAGGCAAGCAGTACAAACAGAGAATATGGAGTTCAAGAGAAAATTTGAGGCTATTTCAGATAGATATGCTCTGGACATTTAATTGTTGAACCTGGAGTTATCAACATATCTTCATATACGTTAACAGAGACTCAGTGTCTGTTAATCACAGTTATAATTGACATCCTCTGTACAATGTTATTAATAAATGATGGTGACACAGAAACCCATGTGATTTACATAGCACGTATTTATTATTGATTTTGAGTTTAGCAATATTTTTTGAATCTGCCTTTATATTTTAAATTTACTTTCACTGTATTTTCACTATTAATAATTTGTTTGTTTAAATTTTTTTACTTTTATTTTTTTTTATATTATTGTTATTTAATTTTCTCATTTATTTTTTAATTTTTGATTCTAATTTATTTATATTAATATGTACTGGAAGGTCTTGTACTCTTTATGCACAAACGGGTGGATCGTGCTGCTCAGCAGCAGGTGCACTCCTAACTGGCTGTAATTGTGGTTCCCAGTGGGATAGGGGCTCTTGATTGAGCTCCATTGCATTGGATTCACCATTGGCGGTCTTGTTTTGACAACCAGGTTTGGGGTCATACAGGACCACCCTACAAACCTTGGAGCCATCCAATAACCTATGGCCACAAATTTCCAATGTACAATGTTTTTTTGATATTCTGTTATTATTTTTGTAATTATTATTTTGTAATTGTTTATTAGGTTTATCTTATTTTATTTTTATTTCACTTCATTTTTTTATTCATTAATTTTCATTCATGAATTTTTTCATTTTTAAAATTTTCTTCTTTTTTTAATTCTATTCTTAAAATCTTTTATTATTATTTCTTTTTTCACTTCATTTATCTGTCTTTCTTTTTCTTTAGTTTTTTGTTTCCTTTTTTCCTTTTTAATTTCTTGAGTGTTTGAATCCATTCATTTAAGTTGGCTGCAGGACTGTGTTCACATACGGCGATTTGCTGTTACCATTCCTCCGTTATGGAGTAGTACGAGATGCGAGATACAGCGTCCTGGCAATCCATAGTTACAAAGTCATGTGACGTTGTTATGGCCACATGACCGCGGTCATCTAACAGGAACTTCGGCGATTTCAGTTAGGTACGCCGAGGGGGGCGTCCCACACTGCAGGCGCCATGCTGAAATGTTTACATAACAGCGCGTCACACAGGTATCTTCACTATTATTAATTATGATTGTCAGCAGGTGTATTATTATGTTATTATACGGAATTATGATGTATTCAAGCTTGTTTTTAATTCACTATGCACTTTATTATATGGCACCTTTTGTAACACTATATACCGTTATATGATATATATTGCACAATTTATGTAGAAGTGATTTTTATAGGAATTTTGTACATTTTTATGATGATTGAAGCACTTGGAATGTAATTGATTAAGCACTTGTATATGAGTATAAAAAACCCCTCTTTGAATTGTATCACTAAGCTTGAAAATGGTCCTATGGTAGGACAGAAACATTGCTGCTGCTGCATTGGAGGAGTGCTGCACTTTTCTACACACACATATATATATTCTCTATAGTTAATGGCCCGTTTTAGGGCTAATATTGGGCAGAAGGGCAAATTTTAGTGAATTACCATGTTATTAATATTGTAAAAGGAACGAGCTGAAGAAGAAAGGACAGGCACTTGAACATTCGATAAAATAAAGCCGATACATGAGCTTGGTTATTATTCATAGGTTTAGATTAGACTTTTAATTCACTGAGCTCCTTAATTCATACATTCCGTATTTGAACAGAATGAGGTACTGTTCACCAAACTACTAGTCAATTTATGACATTAAAAGTGTCCTGCAAGTACATAGGGACAGAAAAAAAAACCAGTGTGCCACTGCGGGATGATAGGGGAAGCACATTGCTGCTAAATACAAAACTGCTGTTCCAACTAACTTGTGTGAACTCATCGTTTCATAGCATGAATGGGCTGTGACAACAGATACCAAGCTCAAGTATAAGTGCTGGTTATTAAGTGTTGTTTTTGGCCTTTTTTATATTTGTAGTCAAAACCAGGGGATGAACATGACATAGAGTAAAACTATCAGGGTACATTCACACAAACAGGATTCTGCGCAGATTTTATGCGCAGGATTTGTATCTCCCGATTAGAAGCTGTGCTCAGTCATTAAGTTTACATTGAAATCTGCAGCAGAAAATCCTGTGCATCAAATCTGCGTACATGTGACCGTACCCTCAAGGAAAGAGTTGCCCCTTTTTCTGTGGTTTTAAACCCAGCCTGAGGGTAAGAGAAAGACAAGACTCTGGTGTGGATAAAATAGTGCAAATATTATATAACTGAACAGTAGAAAAACATTGCCTATTCTGAATCTGGATTTCTGTTTCACCATTCTGACAAGACGGTGAGAGACTGGCCCAAACAGCATGGACCCTTCCTGATAGGTGCGAACAGTTTAGGTTGGTGTAGGATCATCCTTCAGGGAAAGCTGTTTACCCTATGGCACATGGAGACTGTCAACAGGACAATGCATCCTGCCACAAGGGTCCTATAGTCATGGTTTGGTTCCAGAAATATCACAGTAAGATTTATTGCTCCTATAGAGCATCTCTGCGACAACGTAGAATGGGCCGTTCAGTGTTCCTGTGTTCTTTTTCAAGATCTTAACTTTTTCTTGGGATGAAACCAAAATGACAAATCCTAAAATGTGAACAACTGTGAGTGTGATAATGGGAATCCGTAAATGATCCGTGTCTCCTCTGCTTTTACAATACACAAGAGAAATGATTGTTTCTTATAATGGCATGATGCACCAAGCTGGCAGATTGGAAGTTATACTCTGCTCAAATATCGGAATACTGTGTACCCCATAATCTATGAATAGGACATAAATATGGCTGCTCCCTGCCACTTATGTGCTGGTAGAGTCACTGTGTACATACCTTACTTATGCAGCACTGATTCTGAATTACAGCCATTATTATATAACAGCTAGGTGAACTTACTGTTCTGCGTCTGATGTCTTGTGCACTTACGTGGCAATACCCTGGGCTTACAATGTGCATTATACTCCACAGCTGAATTCACTATTTTACTGGTGGTGTCACTGTGTACATACATTACTGATATTACTTATCCTGTAGTGATTTTCAGTTATAGCCTGCAATAACTCAAAACTAATGGCGGGATCACTGTAGTTCCTTTATTTCAAAATATAAAACAATACAGTAATAACAATTAAACAAATACAATGTCACCAACTAAACATAACTTAATACCATTAATATAACATTTTTGTAACCCCTTAACCCCTTGGGGACTCAGGGTTTTTCCGTTCTTGCACTTTCATTTTTTTCCTCCTCACCTTTTAAAAATCATAACCCTATCAATTTTGCACCTACAGACCCATATGATGGCTTTTTTTTTTTTGCGCCATCAATTGTATTTTGTAATGATATCAGTCATCTTACCCAAAAATCTACAGCAAAACAAAAAATATATATATATCACTGTGTGAAAAAATTTGGGGAAAAAAAAGCAATTTTTGTAAATTTGGGGGCTTCCATTTCTACGTAGTACATTTTTCGCTAAAATTGACACCTGATATTTATTCTGTAGGTCCATACGATTAAAATGATACCCTACTTATATAGGTTTGATTTTGTCTCACTTCTGGAAAAAATCATAATTACATGAACTAAAATTTAAATGTTTAAAAATGTCCTCTTCTGACCCCTATAACTTTTTTATTTTTCCGCATATGGGGATGTCAGGGGTTTTTGCACCATCATCTGAAGTTTTTATCGGTATAATTTTTGTTTTGATCTGACTTTTTCATCACTTTTTATACATTTTTTAATGGTATAAAAAGTGACCAAAAATACACTATTTTGGATTTTGGAATTTATTTATGTGTACGCCATTGACAGTGTGGTTTAATTAATGAAATATTTTGATAGTTCGGACATTTACGCACGTGGTGATTCGATGTTTATATTTATTTTTATTTACATTTTGTTTTCTTTTAATGGGAAAAGGGGGTGATTCAAACTTTTATTAGGGAGGGGTTAAATGAGCTTTATTAACACTTTTTCTTACACTTTTTTGTTTTAAATGTTATAGCCCCATAGGGGGCTATAACATGCAGTACATTGATTGCCAACATTGCATTGATCAATGTTATCGGCAGTCGATTGCTCAAGCCTGGATCTCATGCTTGGAGCAATTAATGGCTGATCAGACGCATAGGAGGCAGGTAAATGACCCTCCTCTTGCGCCCAGATGCTCGGGACACCGCGGTTTCACATTGGTGGTCCCGATCAGCCCGAATGAGCTGGCGGGAATGCTTTCTCTTACATTTTAGACGCAGCAATCAACTTTGATCGCCGCATCTAAAGGGTTAATACCGGACATCACCGCGATCGGTGATGTCCGGTATTAGCCCCAGGTCCCGGCAACCATAGTCGCCGGGACCAGCCAGATATGAAGCGGGGTCACCGCAAGAGGTTGAAGACCTGTGTTTTTGCTGTCCTCATCACCTTTTAAGAGACATAGGGGGATATTTATCAAAGCTGTCTATGTCCCGCATCAATTTAGACCAAACTACAGAGTGTTTGGCTGGTTTATTGCGTGCCTAATTTATCAAATGGCGCACGGCTCTTGATAAATTCTGTGCACAGACTTCGTGATCTATGCTTTAGACTGTATTTAAACCTGCTCCAACATGGTCTGACATTTCGGCGTACTTTCAGCCGATGCGACTTGTCGCTGAAAAGTCGCTTTTGATAAATTCAGCACCAATGCATTTTCCAATGCATTTCCGTCTAAAATAGACTAGCATGCATCATGTTCTAAAAATCCTCTAGAGCAAAAGTCGCAGAAAAGTCGCACACATTTAGACTGCGACTTTCTGTGCGACAAATTTAAACAGGAAAAACCAGTCTAAATCCTTTGATAAATATCCCCCATAATACTTATTTTTCCATCCACAGACCCATATGATGGCTTGCTTTTTGTGCGGCCAATTGTACTTTGAAAAGACACCTTTCATTTTATCATAGAATGTATGGCACAATATAAAAATTTTCATTAGTGGGGAAAAATGGAAAGGAAACCACACATCACCATCTCTTTATTCAGTTAGTCAATACGCTTAGAATGATACCCATATTTACATGTTTGTTACTGTACAATAAAAAAAAAAGTAAAACTTTGTAAGAAAATCAGTATGCCTAAAATACCCTATTTTAGACCCTAAGGTGTTTTTTTTTAAACATTTATACTGTTCACTGTACAGGACCATTAACATAATATTTTAATAGTTTGTGTAACACTCATGTTTCAGAAGACAGGAACCCAGGTGGATTTGGATCCGCTGAATCTGTGTGGCAGATGACTCGGACCGTACCAGGGAGCGGAGTCTAAGGTGCACACTGGTTTTCAACAGAGCCCGCCACAAAGCGGGATGGACTTGCTGTGGCAAGCGACACCCAGGTCGCTACCCCTGGCACGGCTCGACCACACAGGCGACTGAGGAGATGCGAGGCATAGGAGGGATAGGGTAGCTCGTAGTCAGGATAGCAGAAGGTCAGGGCAGGTGGCACAGTAGCGTAGTCAGGAATGTAGCAAATGGTCAGTAGGCAGGCAGCAAGGTCAGGTCATGGAGCAAAGGATCAGATACACAGCAAGGCAATAACAGGAATGCTTTCTCTCAGGTTCAAGGCAACAAAGACCCGGCAGGGAAGTGAGGAGGGTGGAGGAATTCATCAATGAGCCACAGGTGAATTAAACTAATGAGCACACAGGCCCTTTTAAATCTTAAAGCTCTGGTGCGCGCACGCTCTAAGGGACGCGGACACGCGCGCCGGAGCAGAGTGGCAGAGGTGGGGGCAGGAGAAGCAGCCAGTGAGTGATGGACTGGGGCTTGCAAGCGGGCACGTCCCGCTATGTGAGTCCCAGGCTCGTCGGCAGCAGTAGGTAACGGGACCATGCTCTCACGGCCAGTGTGTGCGGCTGGAGCGCATAAGGTAACTGTACCCCCCCCTTTGGTCTCCCCCTCCTTTTACGAGTCAGAAAACTCCTGAGAAGGTCACGGTCCAGGATATTCTCCTCAGGCTCCCAAGATCTCTCCTCAGGACCATAACCCTCCCAGTCGGCCCAAAAAAATTGTTTACCTCACACAGTTTTTGTAGCAAGAATCTCTTTAACCTTGAAGATGTCAGAAGAGCCGGAGACAGGTGTGGGGACAAGATTCTTCTGAAAAAAACGGTTCATGACAAGATGCTTGAGGAGAGAGACATGGAAGGAATCGGGAATACGTAAAAGTAGCAGGTAGACGGAGTTTGTAGGAGACAGGATTGATTTTTTGTAGAATCTGGAAGGGACCAAGGTAGTGAGGACCGAACTTGTAACAGGGGATCTTGAAGCGGATGTACTTGGAAGAAAGCCACACCATGTCACCAGGAGAGAAGGATGGAGGAGGTCTTCTACTTTTATCTGCTTGCGCCTTCATGCATGAAGAAGCCTGGGATAAAGACTGTTGGGTATGATGCCAGATGGTACAGAAGTCACGGACCAGCTCATCAACAGCAGGCACACTGGAGGAGACTGGGAAAAGAAGAGGAAAATGGAGATGGAATCCGTAGACAACAAAAAAGGGGGATGACCTCGTGGACTTGGAATCCTTATGATTATATGAGAATTCAGCCAATAGTCTTGGGGAGCTGAAACATAATGCTGAAGATAAGTCTTAAGGATGTGATTAACCCTCTCCACCTGACCGTTGGACTGAGGGTGGAAGGCCAAGTAGAAGTCCAGATTGATGTCCAGACAGTTACAAAGGGCTCCCCAGAACGTAGAGACAACCTGCACACCTCGATCCGAAACGATATGCTAAGGAAGACCGTAAACGAAAGACATGCAACAAGAAGTACTGAAATGAGCCATCTTGGAAACCGATCTACAACGACCCAGATGACAGTGTTATTATGAGATGGTGGCAAATCGGTGATGAAATCCATGGCGATAAGGGACCAGGGAGTCTCTGGAATGGGTAATGGCTGTAAGAGTCCTGCAGGTCTCTGTCGAGGAGTTTTGTCATGGGCATAAGTTTCACAGGAACAAACTAAATCAGAAACATCACGTTCAAGATGGAGCCACCAGTAGTACCTGGAAATAAGAAGTTGAACCTAGAAAAGAACAGTGACCACCTTGCCTGGTGGGGGTTCAAATGCTGAGCAGACTGAAGGTATAGAAGATTCTTATGGTCGGAGTAGGTGCTGATTGGATGAGAAGAGCATTCCAATAAATGTCGCCATTCCTTCAAAGCTAGCTTGATAGAGAGAAGTTCACGCAGGAGAGAAGGTCTTGGAGAAGAACCCACAAGTAACAGTCTTGCCCTTGGTGTTTTTCTGAGTGAGAACGGCACCCACTCCAATAGATGAGGCATCAACCTCCAAAGCAAAGGGCCTCTCCGGATCAGGTGTTGTAAGCACGGGAGCAGAGGCAAACGCAGACTTTAAACGAGAGAAGGCCTCTTTAGTCTCTTGAAGCCAAGACTTAGGATTAGATGCCTTCTTAGTGAGAGCCACAATAGGAGCAACCAACCATGGAAAATGTGGGATAAATTGATGATAATAGTTTGCGAATCCCAGAAACCGTTGAATAGCATGTGGGCCTGAAGGACGAGGTCAATCCAATACTGCAGACAATTTATCTTGATCCGTCTGCAGGCCCTGATGAAAGACAATGTAGCCAAGAAACGGAAGACTAGATTTCTCGAACAGGCATTTCTCCAGTTTGATGTAGAGATAATTCTTCCGTAGTCGCTGAAGAACCAGACGAACATGAGTACGATGCTCCTCTAAGTTGAAAGAGAAGATCAGGATGTCATCTAGATATACAACAACACAGGTGTAGAGAAGATCACGGAAGATATCATGGACAAACTCTTGAAAAACAGCTGGAGCATTGCAGAGAACAAAAGGCATTATTAGATACTCAAAATGTCCGTCACGAGTATTGAAGGACGCTTTTCTTTCATCTCCCTAGCGGATACGAATGAGGTTATATGCTCTGCATAAGTCCAACTTGGAGAAGACCTTGGCACCACGTAGATGGTCAAAAAGTTCTGAGATAAGAGGTAGTGGGTAACGGTTCTTAACGGTGAGCCATCCTTCTTCCCTACAAAAAAGAAACCAGCTCCAGCAGGAGAAGAGGACTTACGGATAAATCCCTTTTGGAGATTCTCCTGGATATACTCAGTCATGGCTTTGGTCTCAGGAACCGATTGAGGGTATATCCTGCCACGAGGAAAAGTGGTACCAGGCAGAAGATCAATAGGGCAGTCGTAAGGACAATGTGGAGGCAGAGAAAGGAGGAGGACGAGAAACAATTTTAGACTGAACTGATTGGAGGCAAAGATTTTGACAGGATTGTCCCCAACGAATAATCTCTCCAGTTCTCCAATCCAGTTGCGGAGAATGGCGTTGCAGCCAAGGAAGGCCAAGAAGAATCTCTAAAGTACAGTGTGGCAGAACATAGAATTCAATCTTTCCTTTAAGCAATACTCCCACTTGCATGACAATACATTCTGTATGGAAGTGAACCATACAGTCCAGATTTTGTCCATTAACAGAGGAGATGAACATGGGCTTGGCAAGCCGAGTAAGAGGAAGATGATACTGGTGGACCAAAGAAGCATCAATAAAGTCACCTGCTGATCCAGAATCCAAAAACACTGTAGCACTGAAGGAAGACTTGGCTGAAGCGAAGACTTGTACAGAAATAGTTAAGTGTGGAGAGGTAGTATTTACACCCAGTGACGCCTCTCCCACAAACCCTAGGTGCGAGCGTTTCCCGGACACTGTGGGCGAGCTGTACAGTGCTTGAGGAAATGCTCCGGGCTAGCACAATACAAGCACAAATTCTGACTATGTCGTCGTGACCTCTCCTGTTGCATAAGACGAGAACGATCCCCTTGTATAGCCTCTTCGGCAAGAGACGCAGGAAACTGAAGAGGTGGACGTTGAAACACGGGTGCCAGGCGAGGGTATCTGTGTGTTCTAACACGCGCGCTGGAGCAGAGAGGCAGAGGCGGGGGCAGGAGAAAAACCCAGTGAGTCCCAGCCCCGTTGGCAGCAGCAGGTAACGGGACCATGTGCTCACGGCCAGCGTGTGCGGCCGGAGTGCATAACATAACAGTTTGGACATTTTCGCAGGCGGCAATACCAAACATTAGTTTATTTTTACTTTTCTTTTTTCACTTCGATGATTTTTTTTTTTTTTTCACAGTTCGATGAGTGCATTCAAAGCCCACAGCTGCTCAGTATTGATAACCTAAAGGGTTAATGGCGGGCATCAACATGATCGCTGATATCCACCATTATCGGCGAGGTCCAGCCCACACCAAACACTCATCAGTACAGTAACACCCACAAAAGTTTACCTTTCTTTCACTGCACTATGCACTTTATTGATGTACTTGTATATATATATATATATATATATATATATATATATATATATATATGCATTGAGACTAAGCTATTGATTATTTATTAATAGGTGATTTACTCTGCCTTCCTCTGCTCTGTTTTCCTGTATGAACTGATCTTTGTTGCCTATTTATGGCTATTCAATGTTTTTAATATATGGTGGTAGTGTTATATATGGGGTAACTTTTTATATGTGTGTGACATTCACACTTCATTAAAGGGGTACTCAGGGTACTGAAAGGATTGAATTTTTAAATAGAAGTAATTTACAAATCTGTTTAACTTTCTGGCACCAGTACCAGAAAGTTAAACAGATTTGTAAATTACTTCTATTTAAAAATTCAATCCTTCCAGTACTTATAAGCAGCTGTATGCAACAGAGGAAATTCTTTTATTTTTGAATTTCTTTTTTGACTTGTCCACAGTGCTCTCTGCTGACACCTCTGTCTGTGTCAGGAACTGTCCAGAGCCGCATAGGTTTGCTATGGGGATTTTCTCCTGCTCTGGACAGTTCCTGATACGGGCATTAGATGTCAGCAGAGAGCACTGTGGACAAGACAAAAAAGAAATTCAAAAAGAAAAGAATTTCCTCTGTAGCATACAGCTGCTAATAATTACTGGAAGGGTAAAGATTTTTTTTATAGAAGTAATTTACAAATCTGTTTAACTTTCTGGCACCAGATGATTTAAAAAAAAATGTTTTCCACCGGAGTACCCCTTTAATTCCCAACCACTGCAAAGTGAAAACTGAAAGTTGCTTAGGTAAGGCTGTTTGCTACTTTATGCATACCCACAATAGTCGCAAAACAATGCTTAACCGCATGTGCGACATTTTGTGTGCCTGAAGTAACCATGAAAAAAAGCTTTAAATGCAATGATTAATCTCCCCCATTTTGTGCACACATTACGTACTTGTCCTGTACTAATTCTGAGGTATAGGCCCAGATTTATCAAACTGTGTGAGAGAAAAAATAGTGATTTTCCCACAACAACCAATCACATCTCAGCTTTCACTTTACCAGAGATTGTTAGCTGTGGAACCACTGTGTTATATCTCCTGTACTGATCCTGAGTTACAGCCTGTATTATACTCCACAGTTACACTCTCTATTTAGCCTGCATGTGTGGATGTAAAGTTGGCCATACACTTATGAGGAGATTTATCAAAACGCTAAAAACGCCAAATTTAGACCATTTTCTGCTGACCATCAGAATCTTTTCGGAACACAAATAATGACAGTTGCCAACAGATGGAAAATATCTGTCAAAAAGTTAATCTGCCATGTTGGATTTCTTGGGCAAACAGGTTCTATTATTGAAAAGTCATTCATGCCATATGGCACATCTGCTGCCCATAAGTGAAAGCACATTTCAAGCAGATCATGGTAGACATCAGTCGGTTTGCCCTAATTGTGTTAACTTAATGCTCTGTCAGAACGGCCATGAACTACACGTCACCCAAAAAACAGCCATCAGTATCCGGATTCTGCAGCTGCCAAGTTTCCTTCCTTTTGTTCTCATATTTTCCATCTCACATAGAAAAATCCTGTAAATCTGACCTGCTCCTGACCTGATTCTGATTGGTAGTTATTGGCCACTGGTTCACTTTTGATAAATCTCTGTCAATATACATATACAGTGACCCCCCTGACCTACGATGGCCCCAACATACGATCATTTCAACATACGATGGCCTCTCAGAGGCAGCATCAACATACGATGCTTTTGTATGTCGGGGCCATCGCATAAACGGCTATCCGGCAGCGCAGACTGCTTCAGCTGCCACCGGATAGCCGTTTACGGTGCCTCGTGTGGTCCCCTGACGATCACTTACCTGTCCTCGGGGCTCCGGTACCTCCTCTTCGGGATCCCCTGCATCGTCGGCGCACTCCATTGTCGTCATCACGTCACTGCACACACCGTCCCATCATCCAATAGGAGCGGCGTGCGTAACAACGTGATGGCGGCGACGGAGAGCGAGGATGCCGGGGAAGCAGAAGCCTTGCCAGAGCGTCGGGGACACCCCGGGGACGCGGAGACAGCGATGAAAGGCGACATCCCGGGCAGCGGTGACGAGCGGTGACGCTCTGGAGCGGCGGGGACAGGTGAGTACAACTTCCTCTACCAGTGGTCTTCAACCTGCCGACCTCCAGATGTTGCAAACTACAAATCCCAGCATGCTCGTTGGCTGTCCGGCCATGCTGGGTGTTGTAGTTTTGCAACATCTGGAGGTCGGCAGGTTGTAGACCACTGTCCTATACTTTACATTGCACGGATCCCTCAACATACGATGGTTTCAACAAAGGATGGTCCATTTGGAACGGATTACCATTGTATGTTGAGGGACCACTGTATATATATATATATATATATATATATATATATATTTCCACTGTACAGATGGCAGAGCTGATTTCGAGCAAGGTATGATAAATGGATAGATGTGTGGGGGCTTCTAGATAGTCCAGGGGGAAGCATTCACAAATTCCAAAATACGGGGTCATTCCCTCATCCTGGCCCCCTTGTTCTCCATTGGATAGTCTTGTGTCCTCTAATGTAGGTGGGTGACATGTGACATGACTCTACTTTTATAGATGCCAGATATGGACCTGTCCGATGATGCTCCATCCTGTAGCCCAAAATAGATGTCCTATCTGAAACTCTCTACAAGCTGGAGCAGAAAGCAACAAACTTAGAGCTGAGCCTTACCTCAGGACTGAACCTCAGCCCTTGGCTATTATGTCTACAAATCTAGGAATTACCTTTCATGAGTCTGGAAAACCTGGGTGATATTGACCATTAGACGAGCCCCCCTCTCCCCTGACACTATTTTGGCAACACTGCACTTATTCTCTGCATTCTCTCCTGATGCTGCCAAAAAGCTACAATTCCAGGACGATTACTGAGAGATGCTGAATCCTCGCAGGGGGCACTGTCTGGCTATCACCCCGTGGTCTGCAGCGTAGGCTCTACACAGGTGTAATTCCAATACAGTGATCCCTCAACTTACAATGGCCTCAACATACAATAGTTTCAACATACAATGGTCTTTTCTGGACCATTGTAAGTTGAAACCAGACTCAACATACAATGTTATGGACAGTCCAGATCTGTGAAACGTGTCAATGGGCGGAAGATCTGATCAATCAGAATCGGCAATTTACTGGTAAAACCCCTGTATTACTGAAGTGTATGCACTGACTGATGTCTGGTAGCGCCCCCTACAGTACAGAGAGGTATTACATGTTCTGTACTCTTTACCTGTACCATGGTTAGCTGCTCCTTTGGACACCAGGTGAGGGCAACTCCATGTTACGTTTTTAGGACATTGTGTACTGTACAGGACCCCGAAGAAGCTCCTGTCCTCTACATAGACCAGTGTTTCCCAAGCAGGGTGCCCCCAGCGGTTGCAAAACTACAACTCCCAGCATGCCCGGACAGCCTTTGGCTGTCCGGGCATGCTGGGAGTTGTAGTTTTGCAACAGCTGGAGGCACCCTGCTGATGTCCCTGCTTGGGAAACACTGACATAGACAGTGATTTACAGCTCCCTGCAGATCTTTATTACTTTTATATATAAGGACTTGCTTTATCTATATTAGTTATCTACTTATTTTTCTTTAATTCTCACTTTTTCCTATTTTTGGATGACATTTTGGTGCCTTTAGAACCAATTACCAGGTTTCCATAGAGTTCTGGTCTCAACATACAATGGATTCAACATACAATGGTCGTCCCAGAACCAATTAATATTGTAACTTGAGGGACCACTGTATAACATTACCCCTCTGCTCTGCAGTGCCAGCTCAACATAGCTATCGCCCCAATATAACATTATCCCCACTTCTTTCTAAACCCCCATGTCTTTACCTTTCCTCTATTGAGACCCCTCCCCTCAGTCTATGTGCAGCAGTTCCTGATAATACTCTTCTGACTGATACTACTTTTCTGAATCCTGTGTTCTTCCTGTAAGGTAGAATGGGTAGTTTATAGACTCCAATGGGCTATGCAGCTAAACTGCAGCCAATGATCAAAACTGTGGGGTCATATTCAAAACTCTTCACATCAAAAAGTTTCCATCAGATATTCAAAGTGCTTTAAATGAGAATAATCCAAGGTTTACACTGGTCACACCAGTTTTGCAAAACTGGGCGTGGCTATGTAAATTTCATGTTTTTAACCCCTTAAGGACTCAGGGTTTTTCCGTTTTTGCACTTTCGTTTTTTCCTCCTTACCTTTTAAAAATCATAACCCTTTCAATTTTCCACCAAAATATCCATATTATGGCTTATTTTTTTGCGTCACCAATTCTACTTTTCAGTGACATCAGTCATTTTACCCAAAAATTCACAACGAAACGGAAAAAAAAATCATTGTGTGACAAAATCAAAGAAAAAACGCCATTTTGTAACTTTTGGAGGCTTCCATTTCTACTCAGTGCATATTTCGGTAAAAATGACACCTTATCATTATTCTGTAGGTCCATACAGTTAAAATGATACCCTACTTACCGTATTTATCGGGGTATACCACGCACCGGCCCATAACACGCACCCTCATTTTACCAAGGATATTTGGGTAAAAAAAGTTTTTTACCCAAATATCCATGGTAAAATGAGGGTGTGTGTGTGCGTGTGTATACCCCGATATACCCCCAGGAAAGGCAGGGGGAGAGAGGCCGTCGCTGCCTGCTTCTCTCCCCCTGCCTTTCCAGGGGTCTAGAGCCCTGCTGCCGGCCCTTCTCTCCCCCTGGCTATCGGCACCGCTGCCCGTTCTGTCCCCCTGACTATAGGTGCCGGCGCCGATAGCCAGGGGGAGAGAAGCGGCGCCGACAGCCAGGGGGAGAGAAGGGGCAGCGGCAGCCATTGCCGGCGCCGCTGCCTCCCCCCATCCCCGTTGGCATAATTACCTGGGTCGGGTCCGCGCTGCTGCAGGCCTCCGGCGCGCGTCCCCGGCGTCGTTGCTATGCACGGCGCGGCGCACTGACGTCATGCCGGCAGCGCATAGCAACGACGCCGGGGACGCCCGCCGGAGGCCTGCAGCAGCGCCGACCCGACCCAGGTAATTATGCCACCGGGGATGGGGGGAGGCAACGGGGCAGCGGTGCCGGCAATGGGTGCCGCTGCCCTTTCTCTCCCCCTGGCTGTCGGCGCCGCTTCTCTCCCCCTGGCTATCGGCGCCGGCAATGGGGCCCCGGCACCGATAGTCAGGGGGACAGAACGGGCAGCGGCGCCGATAGCCAGGGGGTGAGAAGGGCCGTCAGCAGGGCTCTAGACCCCAGGAAAGGCAGGGGGAGAGAAGCGGGCAGCGACGGCCTCTCTCCCCCTGCCTTTCCTGGGGGTGTATCGGCGTATAACACGCACAAAGACTTTAGGCTAAAAATTTTAGCCTAAAAAGTGCGTGTTATACGCCGATAAATACGGATATAGGTTTGATTTTGTTGTACTTCTGGAAAAAATCATAACTACATGCAGGAAAATGTATACGTTTAAAAATGTGATCTTCTGACCCCTATAACTTTTTTATTTTTCCACGTACAGGGCGGTATGAGGGCTCATTTTTTGCGCCATGATCTGAAGTTTTTATCGGTATGATTTTTGTTTTGATCGGACTTTTTGATCACTTTTTATTCATTTTTTAATGGTATAAAAAGTGACCAAAATACGCTTTTTTGGACTTTGGAATTTTTTGGCGCATACGCCATTGACTGTGCGGTTTAATTAACAATATATTTTTATTGTTCGGACATTTACGCACGCGGCGATACCACATATGTTTATTTTTATTTACAACTGTTTTATTTTTTAATGGGAAAAGGGGGGTGATTCAAACTTTTATTAGGGAAGGGGTTAATGACCTTTATTAACACTTTTTTTTTTGCAGTGTTATAGGTCCCATAGGGACCTATAACACTGCACACACTGATCTCCTATGCTGATCACTGGCGTGTATTAACACGCCTGTGATCAGCGTTATCGGCGCTTGACTGCTCCTGCCTGGATCTCAGGCACTGAGCAGTCATTCGTCGATCGGACACCGAGGAGGCAGGTAAGGGCCCTCCCGGTGTCCTGTCAGCTGTTCGGGACGCCACGGCGGTCCCGAACAGCTCGACTGACTAGCCGGGATACTTTCACTTTTGCTTTAGAAGCGGCGGTCAGCTTTGACCGCCACTTCTAAAGGGTTAATACCACACATCGCCGCGATCGGCGATGTGTGGTATTAGCCGCGGGTCCCGGCCCTTGATGAGCGCCGGGACCGACGCAATGTGGGGTTGCAGCGCGACCCCGCTTCATATCGCGGGAGCCGGCGCAGGACGTAAATATACGTCCTGCGTCGTTAAGGGGTTAAGGAGTGAGAATTTTTCATCAAAAAATATTACATCAGCTTTTTGCTAGTGGGGAAATCACAGAAATGGTTGTAGTTATTTATAAAAAAAAAAAAAAAAAATTGGCAGGTGGGGGGGGGGGGGTGGAGGAGATGTTATTTAATCAATTATTGAAAAATAAATAATTATTATTGGAAAATGTTATTTATTTTTTCCTTTTTTTTCATGGTCACTGCACCTGAACTCACATTTAAGCCCTAGAAATGTTTTATTCATACAGTTATCACTTGTCTGGGCCCTAGCAATCATGGAATATTACAAGACATGCTTCCGCCAGAATTTTCCGGGATGTAAAATTTGGGGCCAAAATTGCAGATTTTGGCACCAAACTCGGCAATTTTGGTGCAAAAAAAATCCAAAATGGCGGCAACAAAAAAAAATTACAAAAAAGAACAGCCAGCGCTGGAGATAATAGGTGTCAGGTATGTGTCAGTCATAGGGAAGAGGCCCAAATAATAACCAAATTCTGTGTGTTCTCTATGTTCATCCATCAAATCTTTGCTCCTGACATTTCTGAGCTCTCTGTCCCCTATTCAGGTAACAAATGCCTAGGTGACCATTCCTCTGTCCATTGGAGATGTCACTCAGCTGTGTGTCATCTGCACCTGTGTCAATCTTCACTGGAAGTGTTTAGTTCACAGTCGCTATTTTCTTCCTAAATACAATCATTTCCTGTGTCCAGATGTGATGTCAATGTTAGTAGAGGACACGGGACAATACCAAGCCCCCGCTGATCTTTCCTTTCAAACAATAGACCTGAGTGGCTGCCAAGAACCAAACATTACTGACATTTCCAAGAAAAGAGACAAAGACAAAGGCAACAATGACCGGGGGTCGCACACAGTACAACCTAGTTGTAACACTTTCCTCCAGGCATGTTCTACAAACCAGTCCATCATTGAGTCTCTTCCTATAAACCTCTGTCCTCCTATCTTCTAGCAAAGGGTCTCCTCTTTACATCCAGACCTGAACCTACTCAATAGCAGGGGGCATCCTCCTTATATCCAGACCTGCACCCACCCGCCAGCACAGGGTCTTCTACATAAGGTGGTCTGCCCCCTAGTGGGGACGTAGCAGACGGAAAATTCACTCAATAAACTTCATGTTTTTCAATTCCCCACTAAAGAGTGATGTCATCTATATTCGGTGCCATAGGGCTTTCCTAGAATCCTCAGCTTTAGATGTCCTAAGTGACAGGTGTCTCAAAGTCAGATACAAAAATGAAGAGAAAGAAGCATTGTCTGTATGGAGATGAGTTACAGTAATATACACAATTACCCCCAGCATCAAAAATATTCACAGACATCATCATGTATATGGCAGATTAAAGTTCCTTATTGTTTCTGCCAGTTAACACATGCCCCTTCTCCAGCTTGTTTTTCAATTCTCCCGGAACACTGAAGATTTGGCGATCGCAGGCGTGACCTTATCAGGCGGCTATGGAAATCATGAGGAATCTGTTCTTGGGACAATATGGCCTCTGTTTTCCACTCACATGGCCGCACCCTGCAAAACAGCTGAGAACAAACAGTGGAAAGAGGGTAAGGGAAACTCCCAGACACCATCTGTCCACACATGGTGCACAAGTAGTTACCGTAACGCTCACGATTACTGATTCCGCCATGGTGGCGCCCAAACACGGGACAAGGCTGGCATTATCATGAATTCTACATTCGGTCAATTTGTCCTCAGTGGAATATAAATGGTATTAACAATGGATTGCTGATGATTAATAAGTTCCTCCAAACTATTGGTGACACCAGGAAAAGAATCGCAATGGAAATCGGTGAAGTGGCATAAATGATTTGTCCAGATGGAAAATGAGAGATGGGAAGAAAAGGGGAGGGATCATTGAGGTGTAGGACATTACACCCTGGGAGGAAAGGGGGTAAATGGCTCTTGGGCCTCTTGTCATGTGACCTCTGCACTCACACTGTGACAAGTGTTTACTGCTTAAAGGGGTACTCTGGCGCTAAGACATCTTATCCCCTATCCAAAGGATAGGGGATAAGATGCCTGCTCGCCGGGGTCCCGCTGCTGGGGACCCCCGTGATGTTGCACGCAGCACCCTGTTACAATCAGTCGCCGGAGCACGTTCGCTCCGGGTCTGATTAATGGCGATCACGGGGGCTGGAGCATTGTGACGTCACGCTCCGCCCCCTCAATGAAAGCCTATGGGAGGGGTGGAGCGTGACGTCACACGGGGCCGGGCCGTGACATCACAATGCTCCAGCCCTCATGATCGCTCGCCAGTAATCAAACCCTGAGCGAACGTGCTCCGGGGACTGATTGTAACGGGGTGCCGCGTGCAAGATCACGGGGGTCCCCAGTGGTGGGACCCCCGCGATCAGGCATCTTATCCCCTATCCTTTGGATAGGGGATAAGATGTCTTAGCGCTTGAGTACCCCTTTAATCTCTGCCCTAGAGGGGACACAAACCCTAAAATAGATTAAGAGGGGTTCTAAAAGTAGCATTAGGGACCAGACTAACACTTTCTGTAACATCTATACTGTTGTAGTGGGGAGAAACCAGCACTTTCAAGCAGGAGAAAAAAATATATATACACTGATTTAACCCCTTAACGACCAAGGACGTATATTTACGTCCTTGGCCGGCTACCGCGATGTAATGTGGGGTCACGTGGTGACCCCGCGTCATATCGGGTCGGTCCCGGCATGTATCTGATGCCGGGACCCAGGGCTAATAGCGCGCGGCAGCGATCGCGGTGCCGCATGCTATTAACCCTTTAGACGCGGTGTTCAAAGTTGAACGCCGCGTCTAAACCGAAAGTAAAACCATCCCGGCTGCTCAGCGGTGCTGATGGGGACCACCACAGTGAAAATGCGGTGTCCCGATCAGCTGGGACATGAGCGGAGGTCCCCTTACCTGCCTCCGGCGTGTCCCCTCGGCGCTTGATTGCTCCAAGCCTGAGATTCAGGCTTGAGCAATCGACTGCCGATAACCCTGATCACTGCAAAGCTATGGCTTTGCAGGGATCAGGGTAAAAGATCAGTGTGCGCAGTGTTATAGGTCCCTATGGGGGCTATAACACTGCAAAAAAAAAGTGTAAAAAAAAAGTTAATAAATGTGATTTAACCCTTTCCTTAATAAAAGTTAAAATCACCCCCCTTTTCCCATAAAAAAAACACCATGTAAATAAAAATAAATATAAACATATGTGGTATCGCCGCGTGCGTAAATGTCCGAACTATAAAAATATATCATTAATTAAACCGCACGGTCAATGGCGTGCATGCAAAAAAATTCCAAAGTCCAAAATAACGTATTTTTGGTCACTTTTTATATCATGAAAAAAATGAATAAAAAGTGATCAAAAAGTCCAATCAATACAAAAATGGTACCACTAAAAACTTCAGATCACGTTGCAAAAAAATGAGCCCTCATACCGCCCCATATGTGGAAAAATAAAAAAGTTATAGGGGTCAGAAAATGCCAATTTTAAACGTATACATTTTTCTGCATGTAGTTATGATTTTTTCCAGAAGTACGACAAAATCAAACCTATATAAGTAGGGTATCAATTTAATCGTATGGACATACAGAATAAAGATAAGGTGTCATTTTTACCGAAAAATGTACTGCGTAGAAACGGAAGCCCCCAAAAGTTACAAAATGGCGTTTTTTCTTCAATTTCGTCGCACAATGATTTTTTTTCCGTTTCGCTGTAGATTTTTGGGTAAAATGACTGATGTCATTGCAAAGTAGAATTGGTGGCGCAAAAAATAAGCCATAATATGGATTTTTAGGTGCAAGGGTTATGATTTTTAAAAGGTGAGGAGGAAAAAACGAAAGTGCAAAAACAGAAAAACCCGTGGTCCTTAAGGGGTTTAAAACAGAAAAACCCGTGGTCTTTAAGGGGTTTTAAGCAGCCGAAAGTGATGTCCACGAGGCAGCGGTGCATAAACCCGGAAAAAAAAGTGAAATATGCACAAAGAAGAAATAAGGATGCGCTCACCGGTCGTTCATGGAAAAGCTGGGTGAAGTTTATTTGACGGAAGCACAGTTACATCTTCAATGGAGGAAGGGAGAGATACAGATACCAGCTCCTCCGGAGCTGGTATCTGTGTCTCTCCCTTCCTCCATTGAAGATGTAACTGTGCTTTCGTCAAATAAACTTCACCCAGCTTTTCCACGAATGTCCGGTGAGTGAATCCTTATTTCTTCTTTGTGCATACTTTCTGTAACGTAATAGGGATCATATTTATGTACTCATTCATTACATTACAGAAGCAATGTAGCAAACCTGTTGTTTCCTGTTATCAGCCATTTATTTGAAGGTCGGAACAACACAACTGTGGTCACAGCTCCAGTGCTGCCTGATCCTATTGGTGAAACAATAAGTAGCTGTTAGAGCTGTGTATGTTGGACTTTGCATTACTACACACTCTGCCCCCGCTCTCCAGTCCCAAGGACGTGAAGTATGGAGAAGGGCGCCAAGACCTTGGGAAAATATACTGAGGTGATATGAGAACCAACGCTTATCAAACTGACCTAACAAAATCACTTCCCAGTATTAGATATGGCGGCTGAGCAGACAGTATCACATAATAGGATTACATACACAGCTGAAATGACAGTATCACACACAACAGGCTTAGATACAACTGCCCAGCAGACAGATTGACACTTGATAGGATTAGATACAGTGGTTCAGCAGACAGTGTTGCAACGCTCCACAGGAAAGGTTCTGGTTGGAAGCTGGGTGGGATGCCACTAGTAATGGATCCTGTGGTTTTGTAAACAGTACATGGCCATGAGGGACTCCTACAGTTGTCCTCTGTCCCTATAATGGGTTGTATAAAATATAATATTAAAGTGCTAAAACAGGGTTATGAGGGTACATTAACTCTTAAAGTGTTGGTGTTAGTTACATGGCTGACAACCCAGATGTAGTGAATATACGAGGTAGGGACAAAAGGAGGGTCTTTGGGGGGTGCTGCTGCATAACTGGTATAAACACGACCACAGACGATGCACAGGACAAATCAACTTTATTTATACGTATCAATGCTTTTCGTCCGCTGGAATAAAAATGGCAGCTAATGGAAGTATATATAAAAATCTTTTGTGGCGTCTGAATTAGATAAATAGTGTCAATTGAGTATATATACAAGTTGTAATAAAGAAGTTATGTTGTAATGGTTGGTGCTGGATCATTTCTTCTAAGGGTACGTTCCCACCTGGCATATATGCTGCGTATTTGCTGCTGCATATTTTATTTTCCCATTGAAGTCAATGGGTAGGAAAATACGCAGCAGCAAATACGCAGCAAAATACGCCAGGTGGGAATGCACCCTATAAATAGAAATATATTTATATAATGATGTCTGTTTATAGGACTATTTTATAGGAGTGTTTATCGGCACTAGGACCGCGCAGACACTGTAGTCTCCAATAGACTGCAATGTGTTCTGCGAGTATTTCCGCCTGAAGAATGAGCAACGCCATTCTTCAGGCTGAAATTTCCAAGCGGATTTTCCATTCGCAAATTCCGCTTCACAAATTCTGAAGTGTGAATTTGTGAACGGAAACCCATTCACTATACTATACATTTTAGCAAGCGCAATTTCTGCCTGCAATTTCAAAGCAGGCGGAAATTCCATAGTGTGAACCTAGCCTTATTGTTGACAGCTAATCCCCTGTGTATACAGGGTGTTGCTGACAAACTATGATTTAGATGCCAGCAAAGAAATTGCCACCAGCCAACGAACGGCGTTGCTTGTTTGTCAACGAATCATTGTGCCTTTTACATAGGGGAATAATCAGGAATAACATGTTCGTTTGGCCGATAATCACCCAGTTTTAAAGGCCTTTAGAAAAAGCAGCTAATCAAACAGTACCATATATAATGAGATTAGATACAGCGTCTAACAGACAGTATCACACGTGACAGAATTAGATATAATGGCTCCACAGACAGTATTATCTGCCATTTTAGACAGACTGAGGGACAAAGGGAATGCAGTTTTTTCTCCCAGTTATCAGCCACTTCAGCATGTGGATGGGAAGACTGTAAATCAATCCTTTGCCTTGCTTTTCAGAAATCCCATGCTGGGATAGGAAACTGTAGGGTTGCCTGTAGGACAGGTGGACAGAACATTTACTTTGTTGCTCACTGTCATCCCATATATTATTCTGCATCAGCTTTCATGGATTTCTGGACATTTACAGGATATGTGCTGTGCCATTATGGTGACAGGTTTATTACCCTTTTAATAGAATAAATATAGTTTTGACCAATCACTTCCATCATCTCAATTCTATCAATGACGAGCAGTTGCTTGCACTATAGATGAAGAAAGAAAGTACAGAAAATGTTGTTTGATTCCTGTCCACTAGTATGAAGATGTGTTCTGTAACTAATAACCATCATATCAATGGTTCATTGCCGAAGTGGGTCATTGCTTAAGGAGAAAGTGAGACCACGCTACGGCGTGTCAGGAGATTGGTGGGCTTCTAAAGTTGGACTGTTGCACTCAGGGCCGATGCAAGGATTTCGAGGTGTGTTTAGGATCAATATCCATTTGTGGAAGCCATCCTCTCTTTAACATCCTCTCTTCAAGTTAGCATCCAAAATTTGCTGAAATTTTATTGAATCCATTTTTCCTTCTACTCGTGAGATGTTCCCTGTGCCACTGGCTGCAATACAACCCCAAAGCATGATTGATACACCCCCATGCTTAACAGTTGGACAGAGGTTCTTTTCATTAAATTCTGTTCCCCTTCTTCTCCAAACGTGCCTTTGCTCATTCCGGCCAAAAAGTACAATTTTAACCTCGTCGGTCCACAGAACTGGTTTCCAAAATGCATCAAGCTTGTCCATATGTTCATTTGCAAAGTTCAAACGCTGACTTTTGTGGTGAGGACGTAGAAGAGGTTTTCTTCTGATGACTCTTCCATGAAGACCATATTTGTACAAGTATCTCTTTATAGTGGAATAGTGTACAACTCCAGTGTCTGCCAGATCTTTCTGGAGGGATTGTGCAGTCAAACGTGGGTTTTGAATTATTTTTCTCACAATCCTGCAAGCTGTTCTGTCTGATATTTTTCTTGGTCTTCCAGATATTGCTTTAACTTCCACTATTCCTGATGACTTCCATTTCTTAATTACATTCCGAACAGAGGATATTGACATCTGAAAACGTTTTGCTATCTTCTTATAGCCTTCTCTATTTTCAGTTACAGATTTCTAGACAACTTGTTACGCCGAGCGCTCCGGGTCCCTGCTCCTCCCCGGAGCGCTCACGGCGTCTCTCTCCCTGCAGCGCCCCGGTCAGACCCGCTGACCGGGAGCGCTGCACTGACATTGCCGGCGGGGATGCGATTCGCACAGCGGGACGCGCCCGCTCGCGAATCGCATCCCAAGTCACTTACCCGTCCCGGTCCCCGGCTGTCATGTGCTGGCGCACGCGGCTCCGCTCTCTAGGGCGCGCGCGCGCGCCAGCTCTCTGAGACTTAAAGGGCCAGTGCACCAATGATTGGTGCCTGGCCCAATTAGCTTAATTGGCTTCCACCTGCTCCCTGGCTATATCTGCTCACTGCCCCTGCACTCCCTTGCCGGATCTTGTTGCCTTGTGCCAGTGAAAGCGTTTAGTGTTGTCCAAAGCCTGTGTTCCTGAACTCCTGCTATCCATCTTGACTACGAACCTTGCCGCCTGCCCCGACCTTCTGCTACGTCTGACCTTGCCTCTGCCTAGTCCTTCTGTCCCACGCCTTCTCAGCAGTCAGCGAGGTTGAGCCGTTGCTAGTGGATACGACCTGGTTGCTACTGCCGCAGCAAGACCATCCCGCTTTGCGGCGGGCTCTGGTGAACACCAGTAGCCTCTTAGAACCGGTCCACCAGCACGGTCCACGCCAATCCCTCGCTGACACAGAGGATCCACAACCTGTAAGCCGAATCGTGACAGTAGATCCGGCCATGGATCCCGCTGAGGTGCAGCTGCCAAGTCTCGCTGACCTTACCACGGTGGTCGCTCAGCAATCGCAGCAGATTGCCCAACAAGGACAGCAGCTGTCGCAGTTGACCGCCACGTTACAGCAACTTCTGCCTCTGCTACAGCAGCAACCATCTCCTCCGCCAGCTCCTGCACCTCCTCCGCAGCAAGTGGCCGCTCCTAGCCTCCGCTTGTCCCTGCCGGACAAATTTGATGGGGACTCTAGACTCTGCCGTGGATTTCTGTCTCAATGTTCCCTGCATATGGAGATGTTGTCGGACTTGTTTCCTACAGAACGGTCTAAGGTGGCGTTCGTAGTGAGCCTTCTTTCAGGAAAGGCCTTGTCTTGGGCCACACCGCTCTGGGACCGCAATGATCCTGCCACAGCCACAGTCCAGTCCTTCTTCGCTGAAGTCCGTAGTGTCTTCGAGGAACCAGCCCGAGCTTCTTCTGCCGAGACTGCCCTGCTGAACCTGGTCCAGGGTAATTCTTCAGTGGGCGAGTACGCCATCCAATTTCGTACTCTTGCTTCCGAATTATCATGGAATAACGAGGCTCTCTGCGCGACCTTTAAAAAAGGCCTATCCAGTAGCATCAAGGATGTGCTGGCCGCACGAGAGATTCCTGCCAACCTGCAAGAACTTATCCATTTGGCCACCCGCATTGACATGCGTTTTTCTGAGAGACATCAGGAGCTCCACCAGGAAAAAGACTTAGATCTCTGGGCACCTCTCCCACAGCATCCTTTGCAGTCTACGCCTGGGCCTCCCGCCGAGGAGGCCATGCAAGTGGATCGGTCTCGCCTGACCCAGGAAGAGAGGAATCGCCGTAGGGAAGAAAATCTCTGTCTGTACTGTGCCAGTACCGAGCATTTCTTGGTGGATTGCCCTATTCGTCCTCCACGTCTGGGAAACGCACGCACGCACCCAGCTCACGTGGGTGTGGCGTCTCTTGGTTCAAAGTCTGCTTCTCCACGTCTCACGGTGCCCGTGCGGATTTCTCCTTCAGCCAACTCCTCCCTCTCAGCCGTGGCCTGCTTGGACTCTGGTGCCTCTGGGAATTTCATTTTGGAGTCTTTGGTGAATAAGTTCTGCATCCCGGTGACCAGTCTCATCAAGCCGCTCTACATTTCCGCGGTCAACGGAGTTAGATTGGATTGCACAGTGCGTTACCGCACAAAACCCCTCTTAATGTGCATTGGACCCCACCACGAAAGGATTGAATTTTTCGTCCTTCCCTACTGCACCTCTGAGGTCCTCCTCGGTCTGCCATGGCTCCAGCTTCATTCTCCCACCCTTGACTGGACCACCGGGGAGATCAAGAACTGGGACTCTGCTTGCCATAAGAAATGCCTCTCCCCCCCTCCCAGTCCCGTCAGGCAAGCCTCAGTGCCTCCTCGTACACCTGGTCCCCCCAAGGCTTATCTGGACTGTGCCTTGCCTCCTCATGGCCCCCGTCCTGGTGACACCCTGTCCCATGCCATGTTTCACCCCCTGCCCTCCCTCCCCATTCCCACTCCTGCTGTATGGCCTGCCTTTGAGGAAACCCTTCAATCACTCCCGGTGTCCTCATCCCATGGGAAGCAGTTGCCGGACAAAGAAAGGGGGAGACCTAAGGGGGGGGGGGTACTGTTACGCCGAGCGCTCCGGGTCCCTGCTCCTCCCCGGAGCGCTCACGGCGTCTCTCTCCCTGCAGCGCCCCGGTCAGACCCACTGACCGGGAGCGCTGCACTGACATTGCCGGCAGGGATGCGATTCGCACAGCGCAACGCGCCCGCTCGCGAATCGCATCCCAAGTCACTTACCCGTCCCGGTCCCCGGCTGTCATGTGCTGGCGCACGCGGCTCCGCTCTCTAGGGCGCGCGCGCGCCAGCTCTCTGAGACTTAAAGGGCCAGTGCACCAATGATTGGTGCCTGGCCCAATTAGCTTAATTGGCTTCCACTTGCTCCCTGGCTATATCTGCTCACTGCCCCTGCACTCCCTTGCCGGATCTTGTTGCCTTGTGCCAGTGAAAGCGTTTAGTGTTGTCCAAAGCCTGTGTTCCTGAACTCCTGCTATCCATCTTGACTACGAACCTTGCCGCCTGCCCCGACCTTCTGCTACGTCTGACCTTGCCTCTGCCTAGTCCTTCTGTCCCACGCCTTCTCAGCAGTCAGCGAGGTTGAGCCGTTGCTAGTGGATACGACCTGGTTGCTACTGCCGCAGCAAGACCATCCCGCTTTGCGGCGGGCTCTGGTGAACACCAGTAGCCTCTTAGAACCGGTCCACCAGCACGGTCCACGCCAATCCCTCGCTGACACAGAGGATCCACAACCTGTAAGCCGAATCGTGACACAACTGCTTAGAAGAACCCATGGTGATGATTGTTGGGGCAAGGTCAAATGAGTATGGGCATTTAAAACCTTTGAGATTGACATCACCTGGTCTTCCCAGATGATGATTGAGAACAATCCATGACACTGGCAGGTCTCAGCTTTGCAAAGGGGGCAGTGTATGCTATAAATTCTGCAGGGTGCCCAAACTTTTGCAGACGCCATTTTTTTGTTTTCTGTTATTTTGAAAGTGTAAAGGATGGAAATAAAATCTAACGTTTGTTGACATATTATAAGAATGTCTAATCTGTAATTTGACCCTTTTTGGAGATTTTTCCATCTTTCCTTGGCTTCTTTATGCACATTAATACAAATTTTTACCTGGGGTGCCCAAACTTTTGATCCCCACTGTAGTGGGTATAACAGAGATTTGGTTGGATGATAGCTATGACTGGGCGGTCAACATTCAGGGTTATAGTCTATTCAGGAAGGAATCAGACAAAACGGAAAGGGGGAGGAGTTTGTCTTTATGTAAAGTCCAGTCTGAACTTTGGGAGTATATATGGGAAGGAAACGATGTGGAGTCACTAATGGGTAGAAATATACAGAGATAAAAATAATAAAAAATAATAGAAAAACTCGTGTATAAATTGGGTATCATTTTATTCACATTGACCTAAAGAATATAGATAATGGATTATTTTTACCATAAAGTGCACTGTGTAAAAACCAAACCCCAAAAAGTTTCAATCAAGCCCCTACAAAAATGTTAAAGGTGGACTCACTTATGTGAAATACTGTATTTAGAGATATATAGGGTTGTATATAGGATTATACACATAGTTGGGGTTACATATACGTATAGGGTAGTATACAACAGTATTTCCCAACCAGTGTGTCTCCATCTATTGCAAAACTAAAACTCCCAGCATGCTCGGTCAGCCAATGGCTGTCTAGGTTGTCTGGGAGTTGTAGTTTTGCAACAGCTGGAGGCACATTAGTTGGGAAATACTGGTCTACAGACTTAGAGCTATAGATTTATCAGGTAGGTTCAGATGATCCCACATTTGTGTCTGTACAATTCTGTGGTTTCCAACTATATGTTAGAACTGACACTAAACAGCAATGTGAACGCTTCTCTGCTGGAGACCATGTGAAAGTGTTAATTTCTGCTGAACAAACTCCTGGAATATTTGGAATATTTTTGGGTAATAGAGAAAAAAAAAAGGCTGAACAAAGATGCCTCTACTTATGTCCGCGCAGTGGGAGGAGGAAAATCCACATTCCGGAAAAGGCAAATATTTACATCCCATATAGTACAGTGTGACCTGACACTGAGTGACCATGTTGGGGGATAAACTTCCCCAGCCTGGGGTGCAGAGAGATCACATTGTGTTTGTATGGCCTGCAGTAATATCTACATATAGGGGTGCTCCTTCCATCCAACACCCTTCCCCCATCACCTCACAAGTGCGATTTCCTTTAGGGGCAGAGGAATTTTACCTCAATGTTTTTATGCATCTGTACATGAAAAACATTGTTCTACTTGACCCATCATGGTCACCGGACACTAGAGTAGCACTGGCTGCCATAACTTTCTGCTGTGCCCCAGAGTGAGCCTGACCTCATGACACCCCATAAGTCCATAACATTGCAGCTGTCCATTCTCACTTATGGGAAGAACAGGTTTGCTGGAGAGATTCTGCTGGCTGCAGACTTGATCACATTATGCCCATAACTAGGGTCATGTTGCGTTTTTGCAGCTGCTGTGGTCGAATTATGTGTGACTGACATTAAAGGGACATTAATATTATATTCTGCTGTATTCATAAGATTGTTCTGTCCAGAAGGTAAAAGAACCAACCACTTGGAAGGGTTGTGGGTTCCCAGCAAGAGGGAGAGACCGCAGATCTTGTACTTCAGTCACATCTAGAGCTGCACTCACAAATCTTTCATTAACTCATGTCTTATACTACTGTCACCTCCAGAGCTGCAGTCACAATTGTAGTAATAAATTCTGATACTCTAGTCACATCCAGAGCTGAACTCACAAATCTTTCATTAAAAGGGTATTCCGCCCCTAGACATCTTATCCCCTATCCTTTGGATAGGGGATAAGATGTCTGATTGCGGGGGTCCCGGCACTGGGAACCCCCACAATCTCTCCTGCAGCACCCCTGTCATCTGGTGCATGGAGCACGCTTCGCTCTGTGCCTGATGACTGGCGATGCAGGGGCTGGAGGATCACAATGTCACAGCCCGCCCCCCTAGTGACATCACACCTTGCCCCCTCAATGCAAGTCTTGGGAGGGGTGTGGGGGCCATCATGCCCCTCCCATAGACCATTGAGGGGGTGGGGCATGATGAGGGGGCGGGGCGTGACATCACGATCCTCCGGCCCTGCATCGCCAGTCATCAGACACAGAGCAAGGCGCGTTCCGTGCACCAGATGACAGGGGTGCTGCAGGAGAGATCGCAAGGATTCCCTGTGGCGGGACCCCCACAATCAGACATCTTATCCCCTATCCAAAGGATAGGGGATAAGATGTCTAGAGGCAGAGTACCCCTTTAATGTCTTATACTAAAACTCCAACTCCTGCTCGTATTGTATAGCCTTGTGTAAGCATCCCCCATAGCAAGTAAAACCAACAGGGATATGTGAAGTCCTAAAGCATTGCAACCAAACAGAAAATCTGAACACTGAATGCAGCTCTGGATGTGACTAAAGTCTAAATAGTGTCACATGTGTCAGAAGCTTTCTCTGAAACTTGTTTTTAAGTTATTTATCACTTTCATATGCCATAACCTAGGGCTTGACTAATTTGTTAAGAATCTAGAAGCCAGGGAAAAAAAAGTTGAGAGCCCCGATGTCGCATGTCACATAAGGCTACGGGATGTCATGTGACATGATATGATCGGTCAGTAGTGTCCTCTCATCTCCCCGTGGCAGTCATTAGTGTCCCCTCATCTCTCCCTGCATCACTTTCATTACTGTCCCAACATCTCCTCCTGTGTGTCAGTTATTACTGTCCCCTCATCTCCCCCAATGTGTCAGTTATTAATGTCCTCTCATCTCCCCCATGTGTCACAGTTACTACTGTCCACTCATCTCACCGGTGTGTCAAAGTAATTACTGTCCCCTTATCTCCCCCTGTGTGTCAGTTATTATTGTCCCTTCATCTCCCCCCTGTGTGTCAATTATTAAAAGTGTACCTTTCGTTAACAAAAAACTTTTGATATAATGTAGATAATACTATTATATGTATATTTGTAATATACATTGATTAAAAATGTTTTATTTTTTGGGGGTGAAAAAATGCTGTCCCTGCAGCTAGTGCCTGTGTGTCTCTATGAGGAGTCCAAATACAGGAAGTGAGGGCAGGACAAGCAGGGCTCTGTGCAGGCCCCTGGCTTGTCAATCATCCTGCTGTGTGAGCCGGGGGCATGTCACAGAGCCTCACTGCACAGAGCCCTGCTTGTCCTCAGTGCACAGAGCCCTGGTATTCCTTAGTGCAAAGCCCTGCTTGTCCTCAGTGTACAGAGCCCTGCTTGTCCTCAGTGTACAGAGCCCTACTTGTCCTCAGTATACAAAGCCCTGCTTGTCCTCAGTGTACAGAGTCCTGCTTGTCCTCAGTGTACAGAGCCCTACTTGTCCTCAGTATACAAAGCCCTGCTTGTCCTCAGTGTACAGAGCCCTGCTTGTCCTCAGTGTACAGAGCCCTGCTTGTCCTCAGTGTACAGAGCCCTACTTGTCTTCAGTGTACAAAGCCCTGCTTGTCCTCAGTGTACAGAGCCCTGCTTGTCCTCAGTGTACAGAGCCCTGTTTGTCCTCAGTATACAGAGCCCTGCTTGTCCTCAGTGTACAGAGCCCTGCTTGTCCTCAGTGTACAGAACCCCGCTTGTCCTCAGTGTACAGAGCCCCGCTTGTACTCAGTACACAGAGCCCCCGCTTGTCCTCAGTGTACAGAGCCCTGCTTGTCCTCGGTGTACAGAGCCCTGCTTGTCCTCGGTGTACAGAGCCCTGCTTGTCCTCACTTCCCCACACTTCCTGTATTTGGACTCCTCACAGAGACACACAGACAATAGCCGTAGGGACAAAAATATACACATTGGGAGAGATTTATCAAAACCTGTTCAGAGAAAAAGTTGCTGAGTTGCCCATAGCAACCAATCAAATCGCTTCTTTCATTTTTCAGAGGCCTTTTCAAAAATGAAAGAAGTGATCTGATTGGTTGCTATGGGCAACTCAGCAACTTTTCCTCTGGACAGGTTTTTCTAAATCTCCCCCATTTTTTTTAAACAATATATATTACAAATATACATATAAAGGTATTATCTATAACATAAAAAGTTACCGGTACACTTTAAGATCTCCTCATTTCCTGCCTGTGTGTCATTACTGCCCTCTCATCTCTAATAAAAAAAAAAAAAAAAAATGTTTTACTTACCTTCAGCCACTATTCCCACACTGATTACCGTTTTGCCACTGGTGTTCAGAATTGGATGCCTTTGGTCAGTGCTCTAGGGTAGAGCAGCGGATGTCTTAGCTTAGCGCTCCAGTGTCACATGATTGCTGCAGCCAATCAGATGCCTCGCAATGACACTCTATACTCCTCAGTTTGTAGTGTCACCGCCAAGGCTGCTGACTGGCACTGTAACACCAGAGCACAGACCACAGACACAATGGGGGATCAGTGCAGCAACATAGGCGGAGGTAAGTAAAACCGTTTCCTTTTTTTAATGGATGGACATTAAAAAGGGCTGACAAAAACCTGGGCCACCACTAAATTCTTAGTTACCGTGGCGACCTGGCACCCGAGATTTGTCAAGCCCTGCCATAATCCAGTGCAGTTCATCTGCTGTGGTGCACTCCATAATGACAAGCACCATCTTGTGGAATATGGCTCATACTGTACTGTAAATACAGAGGTATGCAGCCCAATGTACACCAGTATTCGTAAATGTGTAACAAGAGAATAGCACCAAAAAATGCCTTTGACAATTTCTGCATCTGGTACTTATTGGGAAGCCTACAAGTTCATGTTTTTAGGAAGTTTTGCAAATCACTTACAAACTGCACTAAAATTATCGATGCAAACCATCTGCAGAATCACTTGTTACCATTGTCATCACTATGGGCATTTCAACCAAATCATCTGCCCAAGGTCAGACTGGAACATCTATTGTCTGACTGCCGAAAAAGGTGTAGCACTGCTGCCACCTGCTGGTCACGCTAAAGAATACACTGTAAACATGAGGCTTTTATTTCCACCTGCTGGAGACATTGCAGAATACATGTTGCAGTACTCGAGAACAAAAATGTGGTTTCTACTGCCACCTGGTAATGTCTCCTGAGAACTGCAGATTCTACTCATCTTCCATTTTTGGTATTGAACCAAAAATGGAAGATGAGTAGGGGTTCCTGCAACGATCTTGCCCTGATTTCTAAGGTTAATCTGTTTTTCGTTAGTTCTAAGAGCAGCACAAGTAACTCTGAACCTGTGTATTGGTTGGACTGGTGGAATTTAAAAAAAAAAACAGATCAATAAATAATAAACAAATTGTTAGCCTATTTAAGGTGTGTTTAACCCCTTCCCTCCACAGGGCGTATGGGTACATCCTGGAAAGGAGGGGAAGCTATGGAGGGGGATTGTGATGTCATCTGGAAACAGCAGCCACAGCTAATAGTCTGCAACTGCAATAGCCATTGTGAGGCTAATAACCCTTTAGAAATGTTTGATCAAAGCTGATTGCAGGACCTAAAGCCGGCAATTCAACGTTGCTGGTTGGTTGCCATGGGTGATCGGGACCACCGCAGGGTATTCGCACGGTCCCGATCACCTGACATGACAGCTGGAGGGTCCCTACCTGCCTCTGTGCTGTCCGATCGAAAGACTTCATGTTATAGTTCCCTATGAGGACTAAAAAAGTAAAAAATAATTTAAAAAAGTAATAAATGTGTATAACCCCTCCCTTAATAAAAGTTTGAATCACCCCCTTTTCCCATTTTATAAATAAAATAATGTAAAAAAAAAATTCTGAATTATTCAAATCTAACATTAATTAAACCACACGGTCAATGGCGTTAACTGCAAAAAGTACCTGAATGTCCAGAATTGCGCATTTTTGGTCACTTCATATAGCAGAAACAAATTTATAAAAAAAAGTGATCAAAAAGTCTCTTAAAACAAAAATAGTACCGTTACAACCTATAGTTCATACTACCCTGTATACAGAAAAATTTAAAAGTTATAGGGGTCAGAAGGACAATTTTAAGTCTACTAATTTTCTTACAACAAAATTATATTTTTTTCACTAGCAAAATAAAACAAAACCTATATAAATTTGGTATAATTGTAATCGTATGGACCTACAGAATCAAGATAATGTGTAATTTTTACCAAAAAGTACACTTCGTAGAAACGTAACCCCCCTAAAAGTTAAATAATGGCTTCTTTATTTTTTTGCCCCACAAATAATTTTTTGGGTTTCACCATACCTTACCTTTTTCAGGCGTGACGTCACGCCAGGCTGCAGCCGGCCACTAGGAGGGAGACCCCTAGTGGCCAGTTTTCAAATGTAAATTAAACCATTTTAATAAAAAAAATAATAATAAAAGTATATTAGAGATATGTTGTAGTACATAAGTACTACAACATATCAAAAAATAATGTTGGTGACAGTGCCCATTTAAGGGGTTGAAACATTATTTTAAAGTAGTTACTAGTAAATAAGGAGGGATCTTTGTGCTGCAGTTAGAACTAATGAATAACAGCTTAACATTAGAAATTGATGCTTCCCTAACGTTCTACCAGAAGCACAAGATGGAAATATAGCACAAAGTAACCCTTATTGGTGAGACCCTTCCTGGAAGGTCCAGAACAGGAAGCTGCACCACAGATTTGTTCAAATGGTACAGGACATGTCTCTGCCCAGGAGATGAATGCAGTGTGTGTGTGGAATGAGCCCGATGTCCATCCCTGAAATTGTTAAATGCGCTGATCAATAGCGATCACTGCATTTCAACATTAAATGCCAGTAATGCCTGGGGTCTAGGAGACCCATCTGCAGCTACGCAATGTAATCGCAGGCTGCAGATGGGTTGCCGAGGAAGAATGGGGACTTACCCATCCTTCCCAGTGCTCCGTGGATCGACGACTGATTAAAGGGGTACTCCACCCCTAGACATCTTATCCCCTATCTAAAGGATAGGCGATAAGATGTCTGATCACGGGGGTCCCGTCACTGGGAACCCCAGCAATCTCTCCTGCAGCACCAGCTGGGGCCGGAGTATTGTGATGTCACTGACCTGCCCCCTCAATGAAAGTCTATGGGAGGGGGCATGACAGCCACCAGGCCCCTCCCATAGATTTGCATTGAGGGGGCGGGGGACCCCCGCGATCAGACATCTTACCCCCTATCCTTTGGAAAGGAGATAAGATGTCTAAGGGCGGAGTATCCCTTTAAGGCTGCCTTTGGCACCCCTTAGCAATTGAGTGCTGAAAACATACAATAGATCAATGTAATGCAATAGTATTGCATCCATCTATGTAAGCCATCTAATGATGGCTAATGATAGGCCCCTAAGTGGGGGCAAAAAAAGGTGTAAAAAAAAGTTTTTAAAAGTTTTTAAAAATTACCCGTTTGGTAACCCAAGTTATTGAAATTGTACTGATCCACAGAATAAAAATAGCATGTCAGATTTACCGTATTGTGAACCCTGAAAAAATTATTCCCACACAAAATTGCGCAATTCTGTATTTTTTCAATTTTGCCTTACATATATATATATATTTTTTTTTCTGGCTCCGTCATACATTATATGATAAAATAAAGTATGCCAAAGAAAAGTTTAATTTGTCCTGCAAATAAAAAAAGGGTCTTAGAATGTGAGGAGCAAAAAAACATGAGCAAAAAAAACCGCTGGATCATGAAGGGTTTAATAAATCTCCCTAGGGGTGGATTATAGGCTTTGTAACCTTTAGGCCAGGTTCACACTGTTGAAAATATGTGGAATGTCTGCCAGAATATATGAAGGTCACGCCACACATTTACTTGTTGCGGCAGCACTAAGACCACTTGGAAATGCGCTGTTTCCATAGGCAGCAATGCATTTTCGAGCGGAATCAGTAGGAACAGGTTCAATATTTCTGTGGATGCCAGAATAGGGATTTCTGTGGCAGAAACTCCGCCATGTGCACAGTGCAGCAGAATCCCATTGAAATCAATGGGACTCTGCTGTAGCGAAATTTACGAGCGAAATACTCCTGTCCAGAGCAGCATATGTTTGCTATGCGGATTTGCTTCTGCTCTGGACAGTTCCTGACATGGACAGAGGTGTCAGCAGAGAGCACTGTGGTCAGACTGAAAAGAAATTCAAAAAGAAAAGAACTTCCTCTGTAGTATAAAGCAGCTGATAAGTACTGGAAGGATTAAGATTTTTAAGTAGAAGATATTTACAAATTTGTTTAACTTTCTGGAGCTAGTTGATTTAAAAAAAAAAAAATTTCCACTGGAGTACCCCTTTAATCCAAGGTGTATAGGATCTTCGGATGGGTTGGAATAAAAAGACAGAAGGCAGATGACCCGGTTGATATTCATATAGAAAGAACTTGTAGTGTATACAGAGATGAGGAAATCCTATCGTCCGACGCCCAGGACAAGTAGTTCCGGGCGCCGGGCAGGTGAATTTTTCATACATTTAGCCCTGCATCGAGCAAGCAGGGCTGAACCGACTTCCCCCTTTATTTTTATAATGCCGGAGCTCAGGGTGTATGTAGCGGGCTCCTGACTAGTGCCCACTCCATACCCAGCAGCCCACAGCTGATTTCAGTAGCTGGGCTGGCGATCACAGCAGCCAGCTATTTGCTATTTACCTTTAGATCAGCGGCGTTGACAGCGGCGTCAAGGGGATCTTATAACCATCCCTGGTGGTCTAGTGGGGTGGATCGTCCCCCCGCAGTGCAATCGCAGGGGCGGTAATCCACTGTGGAGGTAGCCGGAGGGCTTACCTCTGCATCCATGGCTGCCCTGTGGATCTGCATTTGATTGAGCCTGCCTTGAGCAGGCTCAACCAAATGAACACAGATCAATAGAGTTCATGAGAACTACATTGATCTGTATGAGGAATCTAATGATTCCTCCTAATAAAGTGTATTTATAAATAAAAAAAGTTTTAACCCCTTGGGGACGAAGCCCATTTTGACCGTAAGGACGAGAGCATTTTTTTGCAAATCTGACCTCTATCACTTTATGCATTAATAATGCTGAGATGCTTTTACTTATAAATTTGATTCTGAGATTGTTTTTTGTGTGACATATTCTACTTTATGTTAGTGATACATTTTTGGTCGATACTTGCACCATTTCTTCGTGAAAAATTCCAAAATGTCAGGAAAAATTTGAAAATTTTGCATTTTTCTAACTTTGAAGCTCTCTGCTTGTAAGGAAAATGGATATATCAAATATATTATATATTAATTCACATGTACAATATGTCAACTTTAAGTTTGCATCATAAAGTTGACATGTTTTAACTTTTTGAAGACATTAGAGGGCTTCAAAGTATAGCAGCAATTTTCTAATTATTCATGAAAATTTCAAAAACTAAATTTTTCAGGGTCCTGTTCAGTTTTGAAGTGAATTTGATGGCCTTTATGTTGAAAATCCCCTATAATGGATCCCATTATGAAAATTGCACCCCTCACAGTATTCAAAATGACATTCAGAAAGTTTGATAACCGTTTAGGTGTTTCACAGGTAAAAAAAAAAAAAAACATGGCACACTATTTTGGAAACTACGCCCCTCAAGGAACGTAACAAGGAGTACAGTGAGCCTTAACACCCCACAGGTGATTGACGAACTTTCATTAAAGTCGGACATGAAAATGAAAAATTTGATTTTTAACACTAAAATGCTGGTGTTACCCCAAACTTTTCATTTTCACAAGGAGTAATAGGAGAAAATGCCTCCCAAAATTTGTAACCCCATTCCTCTCGAGTAAGGAAATACTTCATATGTGGATGTAAGGCGCTCTGTGGGTTCACTAGAGGGCTCAGAAGGGAAGGAGCAACAATGGGATTTTGGAGAGCGAGTTTTGCTAAAATGTTTTTTGGGGGCAATGTCGCATTTAGGTAGCCACCATGATGCCAGAACAGCAAACAAAAACAAAAAAACACATGGTACACTATTTGGGAAACTACGCCCCTCAAGGAACGTAACAAGGGGTAAAGTGAGCCTTTCCACCCCACAGGTTATTGACGAACTTTCATTAAAGTGGGACGTAAAAATAAAATAAAAATGCTGATGTTACCCTAAATTTTTCATTTTCACGAGGGGTAATAGGAGAAAAAGCCCCCAAAAATTTGTAACCCCATTTCTTCTGAGTATATGTGGATATAAAGTGTAATACAGGGTGCCACTGAGCTTTTGGAGAAATAATTTGGTTGGAATAGAAGTCGAGGGCCATGTGCGTTTTCAAAAAATTTGTCAGACACCTGTGGGGTGTAAATGCTCACTGCACCCCTTTTTACATTCTGTGAGGGTTGCAGTTTCCAAAATGGGGTCACATGTGTGTGACACTGTTCTGGCAGCATGGGGGCTTTGTAAACACACATGGCCTTTAATTCCAGCCTAATTCTCTCTCCAAAAGCCCAATGGCTCTCCTTCACTTCTGAGCCCCGTAGTGCGCCCGCAGAGCACTTTACATCCACATATGGGGTATTTCCTTATTCAGAAGAAATGGTGTTACAAAATTTGGGGGTCTTTTTTCCTATTACCCCTTGTGAAAATGAAAAATTTGGGGTAATACCAGCATTTCAGGGGAAAAAAACTAATTTTGAATTATCACGTCCAACTTTAACAAAAATTGGTCAAACACCTGTGGGGTGTTAAGGCTCACTATACCACTTATTACATTCCTTGAGGGGTGTAGTTTCCAAAATGGGTGTTTTCTTTTTTGCATTCATGTCAGAATCGCTGTAACTATTAGCTAACCCTCTGCAAATTACCAATTTAGGCATCAAATGTACATCAATCCTGAGCCCTTTAGGGGTCTTTTTCTCCTTTTACCTTTTGTGAAAATGAAACGTATGGGGCAACACCATCATGTTAGTGTAAAAAAAATGTTTTTACACTAACATGCTGGTGTAGCCCCCAGCCTTGAAATACGACAGGGCTCTGAAGTAAGAGAGCACCATGTGCATTTGAGGGATTTGCATAGGGGCAGACCTGGATACAAGCATGGCGTTTGCTTCCACCAAAAATACCCTAAGGCAGTGTTTCTCAAACAGGGTACCTCTAGCTGTTGCAAAACTTCCAGCATGCCAGGACAGTCAATGGCTGTCCAGCAATGCTGGGAGTTGTTGTTTTGCAACAGCTGGAGGCTCTGTTTAGGAAACAGTGCAGTACGAGACGTTTTTCATTTTTATTGGAGGGAGGGGGGAACCGTGTAAGGGTGTGTATATGTAGTGTTTTACTCTTTATTTAATGTAAGTGTAGTGTAGTGCTTTTAGGGTATATTCACACAGGCGGGGGTTCACAGTGAGTTTCCCGCTGGGAGTTTGAGCTGCGGTGGAAAATTTCACATGGGGGGGGGGGGCTGCACAAACCTCTCCAGCTGTTGCAAAACTACAAGTCCCAGAATGCACTGACAGACCTATATGCTGGGAGTTTTAGTTTTGCCTCTAGCTGTTGCAAAACTACAACTTCCAGCATGTATGGTCAGTGCATTCTGGGAGTTGTAGTTTTGCAACAGCTGGGGAAACACTGAGTTAGGAAACAGACTCTAGCTCAGTGTTTCCCAACCAATGTGCCTACAGCTGTTGCAAAACTATAACTTCCAGCATGCACTGACAGCCGAAAGGCATGCTAGGAGTTGTGGTTATGTAACAACTGGAGAAGAACAGTTTGGAGACCACTGTGTAGTGGCAGGGGGGGGGGGGGGAGTTGTTTGACTGTCTTTTTCAGTATGAAATACTGAAAATCTTCTAATGAAAGCAATTGCAAAACCTATTGGTTTTGCATGCTTTACAACATATCAAAAGTTTTTGTATCTGACGATGTTTTTTTGTTGGATCTGACGGGTATGCTTTTAGAAAAGATTTTATTTTATTTTAAAAGGGGGGGTTTCAAACTTTTATTAGGGAAGGGTTAATTCAAATCTCTTACTTATCTCTTATTATCACTTTTTTTTTGTCCCTATAGGGCACTATTACATGCAATCTGTAGATTGCATACTGATCAATGATATGCCATAGCATATCATTGATCAGTGTTGTCAGCGCTCCTTCACTACTGCCATGAATGGCTGCAGTAAAGGAGTGATATTGGATGGAACAGAGCATGGTAAGGGACCTCCGGCCGTCCTCTCAGCTGATTTCACCGCGGTGACCCCGATCATCATCCCTGAGCTAACCAGCAGTTAACTTCAGGACTTTTGATTGCGGCGTCTGTAAGGTTAATGATGGGCGATTGGTGATGTTCGGCATTAGCCACAGGTCGCGATATATTTTTATAAATCGGACATTTCCGCACAACACAAGGAGGCAGGTAAGGGGACCCTCCTCGTGTCCTACAGCTGTTCGGGATGCCGCGGTGGTCCCGAACAGCCCCCTGAGCTAGGCTGGGGTAGTTTAGTTTCACTTTAGATGTGGCGATCATTTTTGAATGTCGTGCCTAAAGGGTTAATAGAGCGCGGCACTGCGATCAGTGCCGCATGCTATTATCCGTTGTTAGAGGCCGTGGCCCCGCGTTATAGAAAGGAAAGGACCCAGGAGGAACAGGTATGCTCTTGGTCCTTAACAAGCTAAAGGAGCATCACATGCTTGAAACAATCTTATTTTTCCATAATTTTGAAAGGGTGCCAATAATTTTGTCCAGCCCATTTTTGGAGTTTGGTGTGACATTATGTCCAATTAGCTTTTTTTCCTCACTTTTTTGGTTTAGTTCCAATACACACAAAGGGAATAAACATGTGTATAGTAAAACATGTGTTACTGAAATCCTTTTTTGTGAGAAATACTTAATTTTCTTGAAAAATTTCAGGGGTGCCAACATTTACATCCATGACTGTATATACAGTGGGGATCAAAAGTTTGGGCTCCCCAGGTAAAAATTTGTATTAATGTGCATAAAGAAGCCAAGGAAAGTTGGAAAAATCTCCAAAAGGTATCAAATTACAGATTAGACATTCTTATAATATGTCAACAAAAGTTAGATTTTATTTCCATCATTTACACTTTCAAAATAACAGAAAACAAAAAAATGGCATCTGCAAAAGTTTGGGCACCTTGCAGAATTTATAGAATGCACTGCCCCCTTTGCAAAGCTGAGACCTGCCAGTGTCATGGATTGTTCTCAATCATCATCTGGGAAGACCAGGTGATGTCAATCTCAAAGGTTTTAAATGCCCAGACTCATCTGACCTTGCCCCAGCAATCAGCACCATGTGTTCTTCTAAGCAGTTGTCTAGAAATCTGAAACTGAAAATAGTTGACACAGTCACAAAGCTGGAGAAGGCTATAAGAATATAGCAAAACATTTTCAGATGTCAATAGCCTCTGTTTGGAATGTAATTAAGAAATGGCAGTCATCAGGAACAGTGGAAGTTAAAGAAAGACCTGGAAGACCAAGGAAAATATCAGACAGAACAGCTTGCAGGATTGTGAGAAAAATAATTCAAACCCCATGTTTGACTGCACAATCCCTCCAGAAAGATGGCAGACACTGGAGTTGTGGTACACTATTCCATTATAAAGAGGTACAAATATGGTCTTCATGGAAGAGTCATCAGAAGAAAACCTCTTCTACGTCCTCATCACAAAAATCAGCATTTGAACTTTGCAAATGAACATATAGACAAGCCTGATGCATTTTGGAAACAAGTTCTGTGGACCGATGTTAAAATTGAACTTTTTGGTCGAAATGAGCAAAGGTACGTTTGGAGAAGGGAAACAGAATTTAATTAAATGAACCTCTGTCCAACTGTTAAGCATGAGGGTGGATCAATCATGCTTTGGGGTTGTATTGCAGCCAGTGGCACAGGGAACATCTCACGAGTAGAAGGAAAAATGGATTCAATAAAATTTCAGCAAATTTTGGATGCTAACTTGATGCCATCTGTGAAAAAGCTGAAGTTAAAGACAGGATGGCTTCTACAAATGGATAATGATCCTAAACACACCTCGAAATACACGGGGAATTACATCAAGAGGCGTAAACTGAAGGTTTTGCCATGGCCTTCACATTCTCCTGACCTCAACATAATTGAAAATCTATGGATAGACCTTAAAGACCTTAAAAGAGCAGTGCGTGACAGACAGCCCAGAAATCTCAAAGAACTGGAAGACTTTTGTAAGGAAAAATGGGCAAAGATACCTCAAACAAGAATTGAAAGGCTCTTGGCTGGCTACAAAAAGGAGATTTTTTAACACTTACAGTAAAATCTCTTTCTCGAAGGACCCATTGGGGGACACAGACCGTGGGTGTATCTTGCTGTCTCTAGGAGGTGTGACACTACGGTAATAAAAAAAAAGTCAGCTCCTCCCAGTAGGATATACCCGCCTTCAGGCTCTGAGCTAGTCAGTTTAAGTCCCAGAGCAATGGGAAGAGACCAATAGGTCAAGGAAAAAACCCCAAACTGTCCGAGAACCAGAAGAAAAAAACATAACTGAACACACCCTTGGACAGAGAACCAAAGGAAAAACCCAAAAAGGGCAGGAGCTGTGTCCCCCAATGGATCCTTCGAGAAAGAGATTTTACAGTAAGCGTTAAAAAATCTCCTTTTCTCTATCGGCTCCATTGGGGGACACAGACTGTGGGACGTACCAAAGCCGTCCCTTGGGTGGGCAGATAAGTAATCAGGCAGACGGCCAATCCACTGCCGCCTGCAACACTTTACGCCCCAGACTAGCATCAGCCAATGCGAAAGTATGAACCCGGCAAAACCTCGAGAAAGTGTGCAAAGACGACCAGGTAGTCGCCTTGCAAATCTGCAAGGCCCAGGCTCTATTCTGGAGAGCCCAGGATGCCCCAACAGAACGTGTGGAATGAGCCACAACCCTGAAAGGAGGAATCTTCCCCTTACAGCGATAGGCTTCCGAAATGGCAGACCGAATCCACCTAGAAATGGTGGCCTTGGAAGCAGGTTGTCCCTTGTGACGACCTTCCGTAAGGACGAAAAAGGAATCACACTGACGAAACAAAGAAGTGATGGAGAGATAAGACCGAACAGCCCGAACTACCAATTCAGACACCCTATGGATGGAGGCGATAGCCACAAGAAACGCCACTTTCCAAGAAAGGAGGTGGAGAGACACCTCTCTAAGGGGCTCAAAGGGTGCACCCTGTAGGGCACTCAGAACCAAATTCAAGTCCCAAGGAGGAGAGGGTGACCGATAAGGAGGAACAGCGTGTGCCACTCCTTGCAGGAAGGTCCGGACATGAGGATTAGAAGCCAGGGGCCGCTGGAAGAGAACAGTAAGGGCCGAAACCTGACCTTTAAGGGAACTGAGACAACCCCAGTTCCAACCCCGACTGCAAAAAGGAGAGAAGACGGGCAACAGGGAAGGTCACCGGGGAGAATTCCTGAGCTTCACATCAACGAAAATAAGACCGCCAAGTACGGTGGTAAATTCTTGCGGAGGAGGGCTTACGAGCCTTGATCATGGTGCGAATGACTTGGGAAGAGAACCCGCAGGCCCTCAAAACCGCGGTCTCAACCGCCACGCCGTCAAATCCAGCGACTGTAAATTGGGGTGGCAAAGAGGACCCTGAGAGAGAAGATCCGGGGGGAGCGGAAGGCGCAGAGGAGCGTCGTCTAGGAGCCTGACTACGTCGGCGTACCACGACCTTCGGGGCCAATCTGGAGCTACCAGAATGGCGGGGACGTCCTCTGCCTTGAGCTTCCTCAGCACCCTGGGAAGGAGTGGAAGAGGAGGAAACAGATAAGGTAGGGCGAACCCCGCCCAAGGAATCACTAGGGCGTCCACGGCCAAAGCCTGAGGGTCCCGGGACTTGGACACAAACGGAAGGATTTTCCGATTGTGCCGGGACGCGAAGAGGTCCACGTCCGGAACGCCCCCAGAGGTCGCAGAGCTGCGTGAAGACCTCCGGATGAAGAGACCACTCGCCGGGGTCGGGGGAGGACCGACTGAGGAAGTCCGCTTCCCAGTTGAGCACTCCCGGAATGTGGATCGCCGAAATGGCCGGAACCTTGCTCTCCGCCCAGGAGAGAATTTTGGTTACCTCGGCCATGGCTGCCGAGCTGCGAGTGCCTCCCTGTCAATTTATGTACGCCACGGCTGTGGCGTTGTCCGACTGAACGCGGACAGGACGGGACTGAAGACGGGGCTCCCAATGAAGAAGACAAAGAAGAATTGCCCGTAATTCCAATATGTTTATCGGAAGAAGGGTCTCCTGGGGAGACCAGAGTCCTTGAACCGTCCAATCCCTGAACACGCCGCCCCAGTCATAACAAACTGCCAATGAAGGGGAAGAAATGACCGACCTTGGAGAAGAAGGGGGGAGCGGAGCCACCAGAGCAGGGACTGAAGGGCCCTGAGAGGGAGAACAATCTGACGATCAAGGGACAGAGGAGATCTGTTCCATTGAGAGAGAATCGCCAGTTGGAGGGGGCGATAATGAAACTGGGCAAAGGGTATGGCCTCCATAGTTGCCACCATCCGACCCAGAACTTCCATACAAGTGCGGATGGAGACTGATACCTGAGTCCGCAGGGAGCCGACCCCCTCCCGGAGCGCCAGATGTTTGTGCGGCGGAAGACAAATTCGGGCAGAGGCCGTGTCGAATCGAAGCCACAGAAAGGTTAGAGACTGGGTAGACCGGAGGACAGACTTGTCCCGGTTGACCAGCCACCCGAAGCGAGTCAGAGTGTGGAGGGTGACGTCCAGATTCTCCAGAGTCTGGTTTCTGGTTGGAACCTTGATGAGAAGGTCGTCCAGATAGGGTATCACCGAGATCCCCTTGGACCGTAACAGGCCCATCACTGGCACAAGGATCTTTGTAAAGACCCGAGGAGCCGTGGCTAGACCGAAGGGGAGGGCAACAAATTGAAAGTGCCCCTCCGGAACCGCAAAATGGAGGTACCGATGATGGCCCAGAAATATTGGCACATTTGATGTCCACCGATGAAAGGAACTCCCCCTGTTCCAGGGATGCCACCACCGAGCAGAGAGATTCCATCCGGAAGTGGAGGATGAGAAGATGACGGTTGATACGCTTGAGGTCCTTCTTGGGGACCACAAAGAGATTTGAATAGAAACCCCGAAAACGTTCCCCTGGAGGCACGGGGGCGATCACCCCCTGGAGAAGCAGAGACTGGAGAGCTGCATGGAATTGCTTCGCCAGGGGAGGAGACCGGGGGGCCCGGGATCGAAAAAAGCGATCCCTCGGAAGGGAGGCGAATTCGATTCGGTAACCGTTGGACACCACGTGACCCAAGAGTCCTGAATGTGTGAGGTCCAGATGTCTCGGAAAAACAAGATACGACCTCCCACCCGCAAAGAAACCGCGGGTGGAGGCCTCACTTCATGCAGAAGTGGGTTTGCGGTTGCCCGATTTGGGCGCAAAACGGCCAGAGCGGTTGGAGTCTGACTTCCAAGATGGGCGTGCCTGGAACGAGGGAACCTTCTTGTCCCGCGAGGGCGCCTGTCCGGACCCCTTAGTGGGGCCAGAGGTCCGAAAGGACCGAAAGGAAAAGGACTTCCTTTGGGAAGTAGGGCGGGCCTTATTTTGAGGTAACAAGGAACTCTTACCTCCCGTTGCCTCAGAGATAATCTCATCAAGGCATTTTCCAAAAAGACGGCCACCCGTAAAGGGAAGCTCAGTGAGAGACCTTTTGGAAGCGGCATCCGCATTCCAAGCTTTAAGCCACATAGAGCGGCGGAGGGCTGCTAGGTGACCCACAGCAAAGGCAGAACAACGCGCTGACTGCATGGAAGCTGCGCATAGAAAGTCCCCAGCCTTGGGGCATTGGAGAGCCAAAGTAGATAGGTCCTCTGGGGAGGATCCCGCTAAGATATCCTGATGGAGCTGTTGGCACCTCTCCGACAGGGCCTTGGAGACCCATGTCGAGGCGAAGATGGGAATAAGAGAAGAGCCAGCTGCTTCAGAAGCGAACTTCTCTAAAGATTCCACCTTCTTGTCCGCGGGATCCTTGAAGGCAGCGGCATCTGCCAGAGGCAGTGTAGTCACCTTAGAGATCCGGGAGATTGGTAGATCCACTGAGGGAGGGGAAGCCACCTTAGGGACAAAGTCCTTGTCAAATGGATAACACTCTTGAATTGTCTTGACTCCCGGGAATCTCTTGTCTGGATGTTTCCATTCGGATTCCAGAATGTCGTCAAAGTCAGCATGAGAGCTGAACCTTTGAGGTGCTGGCTTAGTACGATGAAAGGATACTCCTGGATTGACATCCGAGGAGTCCGAGCGGTCCTCTGGGTCAGATGCCGGTTCGGAAGCCTCGTCCACTAGTTCACCAGGGGAATGGGAGTGAGTAGAGGCAGTCCTGGAGGGGGGCAATCCAGACCGGATACGCAGCTCTGGCGTGGCAGAGCGGCGACTCCGAGTACGTCCTCTGGAAGAGCGATGTTTGTGCCCAGATGATAGGGGGGCGGGACCCACCAAGGGGAACGCCCACGTCTATCCGAAGACTCAATGGAAGAGTCCAACTAAGCACCCCTAGCACGCTTGTGAGAGCGTGAAGTACGAGGAGACGAAGAGCTGGCCCTCTCAGAGGTCCTGTGCCGGGAAGACCCCTTCAAGGCGGACACCATTTCCCGGAAGGCCTCAGCCACCGAACGGGAGACTTGGGTCAAGTCAGCCATATACTGGGTCAGGGAATAAACCCAAGCCGGAGGGGCGGCTGAACCCACGGGGACCGAAGGGGCATCAGGGGGCGCCAGGGGGTCTGGGGGAGCAGGCAGAGCAAGCGGGCTCAGCGGAGCCAGGCATCTTGGTATGAAAGTGCTTACAGGTATAGTAAGTCACCAAACTCCCAGGTTTCTGATTAGAGGGTGGAACAGCCCTGGGTACGGACATAATGGGGTAAAAAAGAAGACAAGCACTTTCTCACCCAGATCTGTGTCCCCTGTAAGCTGCAGTGAGGAGGACTAGCTCTGTGCAGCCAGAGAGACCGAACAAGCCAGCCAATAGGGAGGGAGGGGCGTGCCTGAACCAAGGCAGCCAGTAACCGACTCCTACCCAAGAAAATCGCGCCCACAGCGCTGATAGGACGCTGCTTCGCACCTCTGAGAGCTCCCAGACCAGTGGGCGGAGCCCCAGACGGCCGAAGAAGAACTGTCATGGCGCCCGCTCCTTGTCCCAGAACGCCGGCAGCGGCTGCCGGCAAAAGTAAGCCGGCGCAGAGGCGCCCGGCTCGTAACAGCGCCGCGGCTTGCAGCCGCGAATAAGGCGCAAGCATAAGAAGGAAGCCGGCGCTGAAAGCACCCGACCCGAAGCAGCGCTGCGGCTGACAGCCGCATATAAGGCGCTGAGTAGTGCACCAACACACACACATATTAAAGAGCTTTATACCACACACACACATATTAAAGAGCTTTATACCACATAAAAATATGCCCCCTCATGTCGCTGCTCCCCCAGCATAAGTGCAGCCCCTGAAAATCAAGCCCCATACACTGAAGGTGGGACAAAACAGGGGGTCTCCAGAGGTTGCGAGTCCATACCTATGGGGAAAAGGGGAAAGTACTTACCTCAGTCAGAAGAACTTACCTAATGGAGTCTTCAGTGAAGTCTTCAGTCAGCTTTGTTGTACCTGCATCACGCCTGGCTGCTATGCGCGAGCGAGGCGAGCAGAGAAAAAAGGGGGACCCGGACCCATGAGGTACCACCCAGACGCTGACCGTTGGCGAGAGGGGGTTACGCAATGTCTGTGCCCCCCTTACTCGCAATGGGGAAACAGTGAACCGCAGTTCCTGAGTCCCCACCTGAAAACGGAAAAGAAAGGGAATAAAAAATTAACACGTCCCTATACTAGGAAAATAAAAAATCAGAAGACCTGGACTGGAGAATCCAGCCCATGTCCACCTCCTTCAGACACTAAGCTTAAACTGACTAGCTCAGAGCCTTAAGGCGGGTATATCCTGCTGGGAGGAGCTGACTTTTTTATCACCATAGTGTCACACCTCCTAGAGACAGCAAGATACACCCACGGTCTGTGTCCCCCAATGGAGCCGATAGAGAAAACCGTTTACAAGCTGTGATACTTGCCAAAGGGGGCAGTACAAGATATTAACTCTGCAGGGTGCCCAAACTTTTGCAGACGCCATTTTTTTGTTTTCTGTTATTTTGAAAGTGTAAATGATGGAAATAAAATCTAACTTTTTTTGACATATTATAAGAATGTCTAATCTGTAATTTGATGCCTTTTGGAGATTTTTCCATCTTTCCTTGGCTTCTTTATGCACATTAATACTAATTTTTACCTGGGGTGCCCAAACTTTTGATCCCCACTGTGTATATATAATATACATTGGTTAGAAAATCGGTATATTTTTGTCCCTACAGCTACTGCCTGTGTGTCTCTGTGAGGAGTCCAAATACAGGAATTGTGGGTGGACAAACAGGGCTCTGTACACTGAGGACAAGCAGGGCTCTGTACACTCAGGACAAGCAGGGCTCTGTACACTGAGGACAATCAGGGCTCTGTACACTTAGGACAAGCAGGACTGTGTACACTGAGGACAAGCAGGGCTCTGTGTAGTGAAGACAAGAAGGTCTTGGCAACCAGGAAGAGGATTGCGGCTGACGCCGGAGCGGGTTACCAGAGGCACTGGGGGGAGCGACGGCAGGTATGTACCTCTTTATTTTTTTTACTACCGGCAGTATGAATGACAATTTTAACTTTCTGGAGTACACCTTTAAAGTGTTATTAGAACATTCTTGGTTGTCTGTGGCAGTAAAAGGGTTAATAGTAACATCTCTATTGCCTAGGGCAGTTACATAGTTACATAGTTACATAGTTACATAGTTAGTATGGTTGAAAAAAGACATACGTCCATCAAGTCCAACCAGGGGATTGAAGGGAAGGATGTAAGGGGATAAGGGAAAGGGATGTAGTTTTATAATTCTGCATAAGCATTAATGTTATTTTGTTCCAGGAATGTATCTAACCCTGCTTTAAAGCTGTTAATTGTTCCTGCTGTGACCAGTTCCTGAGGTAGACCGTTCCATAAATTCACAGTCCTCACGGTAAAGAAGGCGTGCCGCCCCTTTAGACTAAACCTTTTCTTCTCCAGACGGAGGGAGTGCCCCCTCGTCCTTTGGGGGGGTTTAACCTGGAACAGTTTTTCTCCATATTTTTTGTATGGGCCATTTATATACTTATATACGTTTATCATATCCCCCCTTAAACGTCTCTTCTCAAGACTAAACAATTGTAACTCCTTTAATCGCTCCTCATAGCTAAGATGTTCCATGCCCCATATTAGTTTAGTCGCGCGTCTCTGCACCCTTTCCAACTCCGCAGTGTCCCTTTTATGAACAGGCGACCAAAACTGAACAGCATATTCCAGGTGAGGCCGTACCAATGCTTTATAAAGGGGGAGTATTATGTCCCTGCCCCTCGAGTCCATGCCTCTTTTTATACATGACAATATCCTGCCGGCTTTGGAAGCAGCAGCCTGACATTGCATGCTATTTTGTAGTCTGTGATCTACAAGTACACCCAGATCCTTCTCTACCAGTGACTCTGCCAGTTTAATCCCCCCTAAGACATACGACGCATGCAGGTTATTAGTACCCAGATGCATAACTTTACATTTATCCACATTGAACCTCATTTGCCAAGTGGATGCCCAGACACTTAGTCTATCCAAGTCATCTTGTAACTTATGCACATCCTCTATAGACTGTACTGTGCTACAAAGCTTGGTGTCATCTGCAAAGATAGAAACAGAGCTGTTAATACCATCCTCTATATCATTGATAAATAAATTAAACAGCAGCGGGCCCAGTACTGAACCTTGGGGTACACCACTAATAACCGGGGACCAATCAGAGTACAAATCATTTACCACCACTCTCTGGGTACGATCTATGAGCCAGTGTTCAATCCAGTTACAAACTAAAGTTTCCAAGCCCAAGGACCTTAACTTACCTGTCAGACGTCTATGAGGGACAGTATCAAACGCTTTGGCAAAATCCAGAAACACTATAAAACAGTCAATGCAACATGAAACATGAAACCCTGTGGTGTTGGCCATTGAAGCATTTAAAGGGGTAGTCTAGGCATACCACATGTTTTAGAATGGCGTAGAGGTGCTTTGCAAATAAGAAAGAAAGCATACTCACCTGCCCTGATCCCCTGTACCTAATGGATCCAGGTCACCCATTGCTCTCACCAGCTTCCCATTTTCTGTAATCTTTTGTTGTATTTTGGCCCCCCAAATCCCTGTTGGAAATCCCCTTCACTTCTAACTAGAAGCTTTGAGCTCTGCTATTTCAGATCTATGTGAGCCTGCGGCGTGTCACAGAGCCTCTCTGCTGAGAGCCCTGCTTGTCCTCATTGCACAGAGCCCTGCTTGTCCTCAGTGTACAGAGCCCTGCTTGTCCTCAGTGTACAGAGCCCTGCTTGTCCTCAGTGTGCAGAGCCCTGCTTGTCCTCAGTGTACAGAGCCCTGCTTGTCCCCACTGAACAGAGCCCTGCTTGTCCTCAGTGTACAGAGCCCTGCTTGTCCTCAGTGTACAGAGCTCTGCTTGTCCTCAGTGTAGAGCCCTGCTTGTCCTCAGTGTACAGAGCCCTGATTGTCCTCAGTGTACAGAGCTCTGCTTGTCCTCAGTGTACAGAGCTCTGCTTGTCCTCAGTGTACAGAGCTCTGCTTGTCCTCAGCGTACAGAGCCCTGCTTGTCCTCACTGTACAGAGCCCTGCTTGTCCTCAGTGTACAGAGCCCTGCTTGTCCTCAGTGTGCAGAGCCCTGCTTGTCCTCAGTGTACAGAGCCCTGCTTGTCCCCACTGAACAGAGCCCTGCTTGTCCTCAGTGTACAGAGCCCTGCTTGTCCTCAGTGTACAAAGCTCTGCTTGTCCTCAGTGTACAGAGCTCTGCTTGTCCTCAGTGTACAGAGCCCTGCTTGTCCTCACTGTACAGAGCCCTACTTGTCCTCAGCGTACAGAGCCCTGCTTGTCCTCACTGTACAGAGACCTTGATACTCAGTGGGTCCCAGTTGCTATCAGCAGCCAGGAGCCATGGCTAATGCCAGACATCGACAATCAAGCTGATGTGCAGCATTCACCCTTTAGGCGCTGTGATTACAGGTGATTTTGGTGTCTAAAATGGTAACCACTCTCTGGTAGCTAAGTGGAGCTGATCGAGACACCTGCCTCATCAGATCGGCTGCTGGAAGCCATGGCAGCCTGGAGCAATGAAGTGCCGATAACACTGATCAATACTGTTCTACAGAGTAGCATTCTTCAGTGTTTGTAATCTAAAAATTGCAAGTAATAGTCTGCTGTGGGGACTAAAAAAAGAGTGAAAAAAATGTTAAAAAGAAAAATGTATAAACTTGAATGAAACCATTCCCTATTAAAAGTTTGAATCACCCCTCTTTTCCCATTTTTTTTTTTAAATAAAATTATGTAAACAAAATGAGATGTGGTGGACTCCAGGTTAGGGAAGACAGAGTGACGTGAGCTGAGGGAGGAATGGCGGACCCCTGGTCAGGAAAGACACAGTGACGTAAGCGTTGTGAGGTGTGGCGGACCCTGAAAATCAACAAATTTATGTTATTAAAGCTACAGTATAGAGGCAAAGGTATAGCAGTAATATACATCTACACTGCTTGTGCTCTGTGTGGCCGGTTTGTTATTTTATGTGATAGATGCACCTTAACCTCTTTACTCCCATAGAGAACCAGGGATGTCGACATTAACCCCTTCAGTTTCAGTGTTTCAGGCCTCTAAGGTATTGTGACTGAAGCCTTATTAAAATGAGAGGTTTCCATAGCAATCAGATCCCACAGCTTAAAGTAAGTCCCAAAAAGTGGCCACATTCCACTGCTAAAAACGTCCCAAAAAATCAGAGCCTGAAAATTTGTTAGAACGTTTCAGATTTGTTTTTTTTTTAGCCATATAATATAACCCAAAAAACCTTATGTGCACATAATACTGGGCTCTTGTAAGAAGACAGCAGTCATGATTTCTACCCCTGTAGAACCCCAGACTGTAAGGCTGCACAGAGGTTGCACTAAGTCGCAGTCCCTTCCCGCATGCGCTCTGACGTCCCCAATACCTCCAGTCACGTGGTCATCCGCCCTTGGCCTTGTGCTCCTCAGTTTCAGTTCGTGTACGCGCACGTTACGCCGTGACGTCAAGGAGCAGTGAGGACGTGCGCGCCACGGACTGTTGGCGCAGCTATGGCTGAGGGGGGAGGCGGAGGAGAACCGGGCCCGGCACAGCCGCACGGAGCGGCCCGCACCCCGTCACCGACACCCGAACCTAACAGCCGCCCTGATACGGAGACCCAAAAGAATGAGTTGGGGGATTTATTGAAGACCCCGCTGAAGAAGGGAGACGAATGGTGAGCAGGGCTTTAAGGGAGAGGGCTACGGCTGGGGACAGGCCAGAGCGCTGGCAGCGACTGTGGATGTCTACCGGTAGAGCCACGCGTCAGCATGAAGGCCGGGGCCGCGGGGTAGTAAGTGCTGTGTCATGGGCCTAGGCTTGGGCCTCACCCGGACTATAGAATCTCATGTATCCAGACATAAGGAGGGAACCCACTCACAGATCATAGGCAGAGGAGATCCGGGGGTGAGGAGGTGAGGCTTCATTCACTGGAGGACCAGAAGGAAGGGCTCTGGGGAGGACTCCACTGAAGATTTAAGCGGAAGACACCACTGGAGGACCAGGAGCTGAGTGGGCAGGGGCACCACTGGAGGACCAGGAGCTGAGTGGGCAGGGGCACCACTGGAGGACCAGGAGCTGAGTGGGCAGGGGCACCACTGGAGGACCAGGAGCTGAGTGGGCAGGGGCACCACTGGAGGACCAGGAGCTGAGTGGGCAGGGGCACCACTGGAGGACCAGGAGCTGAGTGGGCAGGGGCACCACTGGAGGACCAGGAGCTGAGTGGGCAGGGGCACCACTGGAGGACCAGGAGCTGAGTGGGCAGGGGCACCACTGGAGGACCAGGAGATGTGTCCCTCTCAAACTCAACTTACTGTGTGTGTTTGGGGGGGGGGCACAGCACTGGAGGATGAGTTGTGAGTTGCCATTGGTGGATCAGGAGGTTAAAAGAAGGGCCACGAATGAGGCAATAACTGGAGGACCAGATGATAAAGGAGAGGAGGAAGAGGCCACCAGTAAAGCACCAAGAGAGGAGGAAGAGGCCACCTTTGGAGAACCAGGATGAGAAGAGGGGGTATAACTGGAGGAATAGAAGATGGGGAGCAAACCACTGGAGGACCAGAATATAAAGAAGGGAAAGCCACTGGGGGACCAGGAGATAAGGAGGCCACCATTGGAGGACCAGAAGAAGAGATGGAAGCACACAATTTTAGGACCAGGAGTAAAGGGGCAGGTGAAAAATTTCACTTAAGCTGCAGATGATGAGGGTGGGTAAAGAGGCTACTGAAGGGCCAGGAGATGGGATGGGCACTGAGTGATCAGGAGATAAGGGGATGCACTGGAGGATCAGGAGTTGGGAGAGGCAGCAACAGAGGATCAGGAGATGAGGTAGGGAGGCCATAGGAGGATAAGCAGATTAGGGGAAAGAAGGATTTCACCCCCACTTTTGAAGACCAAGAGATAAGGGGGCCATCACTGTGTACTTGAGTGGGGGAGGAAAAGGCCACCTCTTGGGGGCCAGATGATGTCACATGTTGCAAGCACTGCTCTTGGTTTTCATGGATGGTTTTGGTTTCATTTTCTCATGGAGGCTTGGGTGTGTCCGTGAGTTAGGGGAACTTCATGCAAGTTGGCAAAAGGCCTCGACTAACTCTGATATAAAGACCAGGAGAGGTAGTTTGATGTGCTGTTTATGGTGTTGCTGGCGTTCCTATGCGTTGTTTGATAATTATATTCTGCAGTTACTTGGTGATATTGGATTTTGCAGTCTAGATGGCTGGAGATGGGGTTAATACCCAGAATTTCATGTATAAATAGTAAAAGGAAACCAGAATCTGCCTACATATTGATTATCTACTTTTATATTGATCGCTCTGTTCCATGTAGAATTCCTTTACAGCACTGGGGCTGTGCCAAGCACAATTTAGGAGCCATGCAGCATACCTGATGCAACATAGTGCACCCCAGAAATCAACAAAGACGGGGCTCTATGAACTGTAATGAATTATTCCAGAATAAATGACGAGCTGCTCTGTAGCAGCACTGAAACTGCAAAAATCTTGTGCAAGCTTCATAGTGGATATTTATGCTCCTCAAATGTCACATTCATTTGAGTAAATTGATTATCCATTTTCTTATTTGAACAAGGGGGAGATTTATCAAAACCTGTCCAGAGGTAAAGTTGCTTAGTTGCCCATCGCAACCAATCGAATAACCTTATATATTTTTTTTTTTCAAAGGCGTTTTCAAAAATGAAAGAAGAATTGGTTGCTATAAGCAGCCTTTCCTCTGGACAGGTTTTGATAAATCTCCCCCAATGTCCTTTCTGGTTTATCCTATAACATTACAGATGTCTTCTGTCTGTAGGTGTGTAACAAGCTTTCTGGTTTTTCAGGTATCTTGTGGATAGCCGCTGGTTTAAGCAATGGAAGAAATATGTTGGATTTGACTCATGGGACGTGTACAATGTGGGAGAAAGTAATCTTTTCCCAGGACCTGTGGATAATTCTGGATTGTTTGCAGGTACATTAATATCACTTACTAAAGAGACTGAGCAGTCAGCAAGAGAAGCTATCAGGACACGGGCAGACAGTAACGCTGCAGTAGACTTTAGCTGTAATGTGTTCTTCTAGATCCTGATACTCAGGTATTGAAGGAGCATCTGATTGACGAGCTGGACTATGTGCTGGTGCCAACCGAAGCATGGAACAAGCTAATGTGCTGGTATGGCAGTGTCCCTGGGCAGCAGCCCATAGTGAGGAAGGTACGTCACCACCTCAGGACTGTAAAACAGTATGGCTCTAATGTGGGGTGCTAATCATTCTAATACTCTGGTCTGCTGCAGGTGGTGGAGCACGGCATGTTTGTGAAACATTGCAAAGTGGAGGTTTACCTCATCGAGCTGAAACTCTGCGAGAACAGTGACCTAGACAATGTGGTGACGCGTCACTTCAGCAAAGCAGACACAATAGGTAAAAGCAGCACTTGTCCTGAATTCTGCAGCTCCAGAATACAGTTCTCATTCACCCCTCCCTGTCTGTTTGTAGTCCCAGAATGCACACCACCTGTCAATAGTCTGTTTCCTGTGCTGCCCTTAACCCTTCAGCCCTACCCGAGCGCTGCAACCTAAGATTAGAGCCCCCTCTTCGCCCCTTCTTGTCTCTTTCTTCAGAATCTATAGAAAAGGAAATGAGAAATCTCTTTAATATTCCTGCGAACAAAGAAACACGGCTGTGGAATAAATACATGACTAACACGTTCGAGCAGCTCACGAAGCCCGACAACACGGTGCAAGATGCTGGACTCTACCAGGGGCAGGTAACTGTCACTGCAGATGTTGACTCAAATATCAGGGGTCAATGCAGTCCTCTGATAAATTCTTTGTTTCTCAACAGATATTAGTTATAGAACAGAGGAATCCGGATGGTACGTGGCCCAGGCAGCCTCAGACAAAGTGAGTAAGAGCAATGTGTAATGACTGGGTGTGTACATTATCTGCATGCATTATCTGTTCTCCTCACCTTTAAATTTTTCCCTAGGTCAAGTACTGCAACAAGTAGAACCTACACTACCTCTGGAAAATCATCATCATCAAGCGCTTACTCCTCTTCACCATCTTCATCATCATCTTCATCCTCTACCATTACCAATGGGGATAGCGGGAGCACCTATGGGTTGAACAGCTCCAGCTTAGGCAAAGGGTGAGTCCTTGGATGGGGGCAGGAAGGTTGATGTGTTATGGAAATAGACCGTGGTTATAGCAAAGCGTGTTTTTGTTTTGTTGGGTGTAAAACTCTCCCTATGTGTCTCTGTGCTGGATGTGCTGCTGTTTGCTGCTATTCTGTAGGTCCCTGTGAACATACCCTTATATGCTACTGGTAAATATTTGTTTAATTTTTCTTCCCTTTTTTCTTCTTCAAGGGGATATGGGTCATCTTATAATTCGTACAGTTACAGGGATCCGTCCAGTAAGCCTGGTCTTTGTGGCCTCAGTAATCTTGGGAACACATGCTTCATGAACTCTGCTCTGCAGGTACATCATTAGTGGTCACATATGACCCTTTATTTATGTTTGATTTTAATCATTAAGAGTATTTATGGCTGTCAGCTATAATGTTCCCAGATGGTGAGACCCCTTTAAAGGAGTTTTCACTGCTGTGCTTGGTATATCGGGATTTTGTGTGGCTGTTAGGTTCACATGCAAATTGTTTCCTTTTTCTTTATGTTGCAGTGTTTGAGTAACACCCCACCCCTGACTGAGTATTTTCTGACTGATGAATATAAGGATGAGATTAACAGGGACAATCCACTAGGAATGAAGGGAGAGATTGCCACAGCCTATGCTGAGCTGATTCGCCAAATCTGGTCTGGGGAGCATTCTTACGTGGCTCCACGCATGTTCAAGGTAGGGATGAGAAAATGCTGTCTGCAGAACATCTTTGTGTTGAGAGGCCAAACTTTGAAGATAAAAATTATGGGGGATATTTATCAAAACCTGTCCAAAGGAAAAGTTGCTGAGTTGCCCATAGCAACCAATCAGATCGCTTCTTTCATTTTTCAGAGGCCTTTTCAAAAATTAAAGAAGCAATCTGATAAGGTTGCTATGGGCAATCTCCCCCCATATCTTCATCTCTGAACCCTGTGTAACATAGACATTGATCATGAATCTTCATAGTAAGTGTAGTCACTGACCCAGATTTATCAATCTGCCTGGAATCGAAACCGTTTTGGCCATAGCAACCAATCACAGCTCAGCTTTCATTTACCAGAGCTGGTTAAGACATTAACCAGACAGTTTTAGTTTAGTTTGCGATACTGTGTACATACATTTCTTATCCTGTGCTAATCTGAGTTTTAATTGGTATTCTGCTCTGGAAGCTGCACTCACTATTATTAGGCTGTTTCCACTTGTTGTCTTTTTTTTTTTTTTTATTCAAATTTTTTTGAGGGGGGGTGGGGGGATAAATTGCCAAGAAAAATACCAACTCTGCAGCCTGGCATTTTTTCCACAAACTTTTATTTTTTGTGTTTTTCAGTTTGGCATTTTTTTGTCATTTTGGCGTTTTTCACTTTTTTTTCATATTTTTTTTCCGGCCTTTTTCAGCTGCTTGGCAATTTTCCCAGCATGTTGAACCTATGGCGTGTGTTTTTTTTTTTTTTTTTTTTTTTTTGTCCCTGAAATCGTGGGAGAAAAAATAATAGCCTAGAAGAACGACATGTGAGTTTTAACTTTGGCATTTTTGCAGGCGGTTTTTATAATTTTTTTTTGGACAAAATTTTTTGGGACAAAAAAGTGATGGATACCCTTTTTAATAAAACTTCGTTGGGTACCATAAAAAAAAATATATAAAAAAAATTGTAGTGATGGAAAAATTTGTATTTACCGAAATTTATCTTTTATAACTAAATTTTAACTAATTTTTAAACGGGGATCAATTTATGTGGGCGGGCAGGGCACAAAAAATGTAGCCGACAATAATAAAAATGTAGTGTGATTCGATTTGTCACAAACTGCACCTAAATTAGTATGTTTAACCCCTTAACGACAATGGACGTGAATGTACGGCATGGTGCCGTGGTACTTAATGCACCATGACGTACATTTACGCTGAGTGACGGGTCCCGCCAGTAATGGCAGATATCCGCGATGCCTCAGATGCCGTGATCAATTCAGATCACGGCAGTGCGGTACTTTAAATGGATGATCGGATTGCCCGCAGCGCTGCCGCAGGAGTCCGATCATCCGGCATGTCGGCCGGAGGTCCCCTCACCTGCCTCCGGCTGTCTCCCGGGGTCTTCTGCTCTGGTCTGAGATAGAGAAGACCAGAGCAGAAGATCACCGATAACACTGATCAGTGCTATGTCCTATGCATAGCACTGAACAGTATTAGCAATCAAATGATTGCTATATATAGTCCCCTAAGTGTAAAAAATAAGTTAAATGTGAAAAATCCCCTCCCCGATAAAAACGTAAATCATCCATTTTTCCCACTTTACCCCAAAAAAGAGTAAAAAAACAAAAAAAAATATTTATACACTTTTTTTTTTTTATCGCCGCGTGCGTAAGTCTGAACTATAAAAATATATTGTTAATTATCCCGTACGGTGAACAGTGTAAACGTAAAAAAAAAAAATACATTCCAAAATTGCTGCTTTTTTGTCACATTTTATTCCCCAAAAAATTAGTAAAACCTAACCAAAAGTGTTACCGATAAAAAAAAACTACAGATCACGGCACCACACTCCCTAGGCTGTGTGATACTGAGAAAATGGCTTGTCATGTGTTCTAATGTCCATGCTTTTGACACATTACCCATTGTAAACTCAAATTTTACAGTGTGAACTTAGACTAGATAGGCTACTGATGTTCCAGATTATTGGTCAGCATTTGAAGACTGTCCATTTTAGGGTGCGTTCACACGGAGTAATTCAAGAGGAATTTACTCGAGTAATTCCTCCTGAATTCTCCGCTCCAAGATAATGCACATCTCCTCTGCCCATTGACTTTAATGTTATTTCCGCTGTCCTGTTCACACTGCGGAAATTCTGCTAGCAGACTTCCAACGCTGAATTCCATTCCGCTTGAAGAAAGAACATGTTCATTCTTCAGGCGGAATCCGCTAGCAGAAATCAATACAAGTCAATGGTAAAAAAAAAAAAATCCGCCCGACATCGTTTTCGCACGGAATTCATACGGAAATGGCTGAAAAACACTTCACTTCTTTCTCCCCCACTTCCAATTGGGGAATTTCCCACGAAAATAAAATTCTTTTTTCCACCCATAAATTTTTCGGCATGAATTACTCTTGATTTACTACGTGTGAACGCACCCTAAGTTTGCACTGGCTATTATATATTTTATATATTGCACTTAAAATACATAAACAGAAACACAGCCGCACATCCACCATTTGTATTTTGATCTAATTGCTTCTCAGCATAATTTCAAAAACTAACAAGTTGTTGGTATACAGTTTGATCAATAAGTACAAGCCCACTCGCCAATTCAAGGCCACCTAGTTAGTGGGTCCCTAACCTAGCACAGGTGTAGCGCCGGGTGGCGACCACTGCCGTCGCGACACCAGGCCCACAGGGGGAGCGACCCAGTTTCCAGACAGCCCCACTGCTGCCCAACCAAGCCCCTGGCTCCGGGCCACACCACCCCGCAGACAAAGCATCACAGAAACAATGGCCACCACAGAGCCCCACACCAGCGTGAACACCTACCATGTACCCTGCCAGAGGGCTGGGAGAATGCTAGGAGGAAACCCTTATGCAGTCTCCTGCTAATTAAAAATGCCTGGGACAAATGGGTGGAGCAGAGTGCTGGCTATGAAAGAGGGGACAGACTACAATTGTAAAACAAAATAGAGAAACGGAAAAATACACTGCATTATTTTCCACTTATCCAAGGTTTTTTTTTTCTTTATACTCAAAACTGCACCCCAATTCTGCTGGTGGAGTTGCCGTTTACATAAATTACTTAATCTATACACCATGTATTGTTTGTTCCCTAAAGCTGAACTATTCCTAGTAGTAACTGTACATTGATTATAAATAAAGATTTGATATGTACTTAACCATTGTCTTTAGTAGTGACTTTTGCTGGTAATCTTTCAGACACAGGTTGGTCGCTTTGCTCCGCAGTTCTCAGGGTACCAACAGCAGGACTCACAGGAGCTTTTGGCATTTCTACTGGATGGTCTGCACGAGGACCTTAACAGAGTCAAAAAGAAGCCGTACCTGGAGCTCAAAGATGCTAATGGGCGGCCAGACTCGGTATGGAAAAAATACCACTGTGGGCAGCAGGGAGCATGAGTGAGTCGTGCTGTCTGTTGCATTGTCAATTTCATTCTGTACATTCTCTAGGTGGTGGCTACGGAGGCGTGGGACAATCACCTGCGGAGGAACAACTCCATCATTGTAGACATTTTTCACGGCCTTTTCAAGTCCACGCTCGTGTGTCCTGAATGCTCCAAAGTGTCTGTGACCTTTGACCCTTTCTGTTATCTCACCCTTCCTCTTCCCATGAAGAAGGACCGCACTATGGAAGTCTTTTTGGTTCGATCAGACCCTCAGTGTAAGCCCAACCAGGTGAGTTCATGTGCAATAATGTGCCTTGTTACAAGTGGCTTATGTTTGATCTGACACAATTTCTTGTCTCCTGTGCAGTATCGATTGATTGTGCCTAAAATGGGGACAGTGTCTGACTTATGCTCAGCGCTGTCTAAGTTGTCCGGAGTGCCTGCGGAAAATGTAAGTTATGCTGGTTCACAGGTTATGAAAGTTGCCTCTTATTTCAGAAACCCCTACAGGTGCATCAGTTGCATTTTTGTTCTTCCCTTACAGATGGTGGTGACTGATGTTTATAATCATCGTTTTCACAAGATCTTCCAGACAGATGAAATGCTCAATCACATCATGGAGCGTGATGATCTTTTTGTGTATGTTTGTTTCTGTAATGTTAGTTTTCATTTTGTAGCATTGATGCCCTACCATGACATCCCCTGTCCATATGTTTCATTAGGTCATATAGACGTCATAGAGGAACATTCAGGATATTGCTCTAATTTGAAAGTGTTTTCGGGTGGTTTTCTCACCAAACCCCACACCCGGAAAGAATCCAGGTGGGGGTACAAGACCCCTTGAAAAAAAAATGCACCCTCCCTGTACTAATAAGACTTTAACTTTTATTCTGATGCTTAAAATATAATTAGAGAACCAAAAAATGAATGTTAAAAATACAGCAAGATCACCACTATATATGTGTATTCACTCCAGCTCTCATCTGAGAGTCTGTATTAACCCTGTGCCTGCAGTGCTACAGGGATTTTAGGTGATAACAATGCTGCTGTTAAAATATAGATGCACAACCTTCCCTCCTTAGGGGAGGCTGTGCATCTATATTTTAACAGCAGCATTGTTATCACCTAAAATCCCTGTAGCACTGCAGGCACAGGGTTAATACAGACTCTCAGATGAGAGCTGGAGTGCATACACATATATAGTGGTGATCTTGCTGTATTTTTAACATTCATTTTATGGTTCTCTAATCATATTTTAAGCATCAGAATAAAAGTTGTCTTATTAGTACAGGGGGTGCATTTTTTTCAAGGGGTCTTGCACCCCCACCTGGATTCTTTCCAGGTGTGGGGTTTGGTGATTTAATATATAATTTAAACCCCAGCATCCCTGCTGGGCATTTGTTGTTATCTGTTTTCTCACTTCTAACTCCTTTTATCAGGCTGCATTGATGTCATACTTGTGATGTCTTATTATTTATTTATTTATTTTTTTCGTTTATTTTTCTGTTTTTCAGGTACGAGGTGAAATCATCACGTGGCAGTGATTCTGAGTGGCTCACTTTGCCCATCTGCTTCCGGGAAAGACGCTTCCGACAGAACAGTGCAGCTGGCACCATCCTGTTTGGGCAGCCACTCTTAATATCTGTGCCCAGACAGAAGCTGACAACAGACATGCTGTATAATATAGTCTTGGAGAGAATCCAGTAAGTGGATGATGATGTGACTTGTACAGTGATTACTTCCTGTGATGTCGTCACACAGTTTGCCCCTAGAGTGTCATTTTGGGTATGCAAGTTGTGATCTATTTGTCGTGAGTCTGTTACTATGTAATGACTGTTTTGATGCCATTTCATACGTGGCTGTAATTCAGCTACTGTAGGCATTTTTAATATCAATAACATAGGAAACATAAGTCAGTATTATGGTTCTGAGTCACAGGGAGATATCATATGTAGTTTGGTTTCTTTTGTCTTCTCATTTGTCACGTCTTCCCTGCAGACGCTATATAAAGACTCCATTATCGGAAGAGTATTCCTGCCTGTCCAGCGACACTGCAGCCTGCAATGGTTCGAATGGGATCTATGATGGTAAATCTTAATGCCTTATTTTACAGGTGGTTTTAGTCATGTGTCCATAGCACAACCTGCTCAGCTCAGACTTATTTTTATTTTCAAAATGGTCAAGACGAGGAAATGGATCATCAGGAAGAGCGGGAAGAGTCCCCCGAGGAGTCAAACGGACAGTCAGATGACAGTGTGGAGGATGAAAACTCAGAGGGCTGTAGTCCCTGCAATAAAATGCCAAAGAAAGCCCAGGACTTTCGTAAGAGGCTGTTTTGCTTTAGCCTGGTGAATTCATATGCCACATCCGACGTGGGCAGCATGCCTGCCGAGGGCTCCTACCTGAAACTCACCTGTGAGTATAAAAAAATTCAGAGACACCTATCTATGTCTACCCCTCTCTATGTGCAATGTAGATGTATAGAATACTTCCTGTTATCATTCATTTAGGCCAGGGTGTGGCTGACTTTAGTGGTATGAGTGGCAGAATGTTGAGAGAAAAATTCCTGCTCTCCATGATCCCCAGTTAGGTATGGTGTTTGTGAATGACAGTTAATGCTGCTCTTTAATCATTGCTGTTGTCTAATCTTTGTCAGCCTATTCCACTGTGGCAATTGACTGGGACACAGAAACAAAGAAGTCATTTTATGATGATCAGGAGGCAGAGGTGAGGACGGGGATCTATATGTTGAGTTTTACAGTCTTTTGCCCCTTGAGCTGAGATTGATTCAGTGACCTCTTGTTTCCTGCACAGGCCTTTGATAAACATGAGTCAATGATGCAGCCACAGAAGAAAAAGATGACAGTAGCACTTAGAGACTGCATCCAGCTCTTCACCAAGACAGAGGTGCTGGGAGAGCACGACCCATGGTGAGCTGCTTGTCTAGTCATGTATGGAGACATGCTTCAGCAGTCTGCCATCTTCTTTACACTTCCCTTTTTTTCTTCCAGGTTTTGCCCAAACTGTCGGAAGCATCAAAGGGCCACCAAAAAGTTTGACCTTTGGTCTTTGCCAAAAATCCTTGTGGTGCATTTAAAGCGCTTCTCATATAATCGCTATTGGAGAGATAAACTGGATGCGGTGGTAGAGTTTCCCATTAAGTAAGAATAGTGTTGTGTATAGAACACTTCATGAATGTCCTGTACACATCCATGATAGTGTTGCCCTGTATAGCAACTCCTGATAAATTGTTACTCACTGTAGTTTTCTCAATTAGTGTTGCCTGGTGTAGCATCCTCTATTTTAGTTTTGTCCAGGGCAGTGTCCTAAATCCCACTGCCCCAGGCTGCACACACAGTGCACCTTCTTTTACCCTGCCAGTTATACCTTTTGAGTATATCCTAGACTATCATGTTTGTGCATGGGATATGATTGAAAAGACAGCTTAATGCCATGTCAGGTCACGGGGCACACAATGGCTGCCTTCAGCTGACTCAGTATTACATTGTAGTCATGGCCTCAGTATAATCCTATATGCTGACCTACAGCCGGCATCAGTGAGTGAAGTGCAGCTTTGAGTTCCTTTGACAATGGACTGTATGAGCTGTGTCTATCTATTGTGTATTAATGTGCTCTCTCTAACTCTGACTTCCTGTGTTCTAGAAATCTTAACATGTCAGAGTTTGTTTGCGACCCAACGGCTGGACCCTATGTGTATGACCTTGTTGCTGTTTCCAATCACTATGGAGGCATGGGAGGAGGCCATTGTAAGTATATTAGCCTTACATAATGTCTGCTTATTCAGGGTTCACTGTGCAGTCGTAATCAAATGGGGGAGGAACTGCAGGAATTCCACAGTACTTGGCTTTCCTCATCCACCATGTTGTTAGCTGACAGAATTTTATCTTGTCCCCACAGATACAGCTTATGCAAAGAATCAGGAGACGCAGCAGTGGTATTATTTTGATGATAGCAGCGTTTCTCCAGCTTCTGAAGATCAGATTGTGGTATGTGTCACACAACTGTAAACCTCGCACCAATCCACTGTTTCCATGGAAGGTCACATCCTTCCTTCATGTCTGCAGCCATGAAAGGACACAGTGTCTGCCCATATCAAAAACATGGTGTTCTGTTCCTTACCATTTTCATGATCTCTGCTTGCTGACATTGAAAGGGATATTTATATCCTGGGCCAAAAACCTACAGCTCACAGCTGTGTGTTAGGCCAGTTACAGACAACTGTTAGGGTGCCTCTGGTTGGCTAATTTTTGCCCAGTATTCGGTTTTGTGACCTGACTGAAAAACGTGAATGTGATGCCGGCTGGGGTACGGGAGCTCCCGGTTTTCACATCTCCCTGCCAGATCCGGTCACCGTATGAAAGAATTGTTGTGTGAATGCACCCTTACAGCAGCAACACCCAGATCAGTATCAAACTCTACTTGCAATGTATTGGTGTAGGTAAGCACTAGATGGGTGTTGCTTCTGGCTTTTCAGGGTTTGGAAGCAAACAAGAATGTTACCTTTTACTGACAGCAAGCAGAGATCATGAAGGTAAGGAGGAATCGAAACAAAGTCTGAGAAAGCTGCAAATCTTTCCATTTTGTAATGATATAGCTCTATTTACATAGGACTGCATCACATGAATAAACCTTGGTCATTGTTGGTTGCTCTGGACTGACATCTCTCTTTTACTGTCCTCGTAGACAAAAGCGGCTTATGTACTGTTCTACCAGAGACAAGATGGCAACAGCTTTAAAGCTTCCTCACCTACGGCTTCTCTTGGCTCTCCGCTCAATGAGGATGACCTCGGTGAACAGGACAGACAGCAAGACTTGGACTGTATGGACACCAACTAATGATCAAGCCCCACAATAACTGTGTAAGGAGAGAGACCTCTCCTCCAGCCAAGACCCTGCACCATGATGTACATACTGTCCTCCTCAGTGAGAATCTAGGAGATGACGGGGGCTTCACCTTCCATTTATCTTGTCTGAGTGACTGGAGAAGGACCCTTCTTCCTCTTCGGTCATACGCTGCTCGTCAGTTTCATTTAATCCCTGGCTTTGAAGATTTTTTTATTTTTTGTTTCTTCCCCTTCCCTGTTTACTGTGGACAGATGAGCGGAGCACCAGCAGCCTTCACAAGTCTATTTTTAATATAAAGAGGCCGATCTCCTGCCGCCGGGTGTTGTGTGATGCTGATGCCACAAGATTGCTGCAGACCTTTCATTAGCTTATTCTGGAGGGGGTGTCTTTACTTCTTGTATTGGGTGGGTCCTATTTATTGCTCTGTATTTTAACGGGACAGTTTCCAATCATGTAAAGCATCGCACAATGTATAAACCAGAGGATGTGGTCTGCGAATTGTAGTGTCTGTCAGTTGTTGGTAACCTCACATTCTGCCCTGTACGATCACCACCACTGATCTGCTGTAGGAGGTGCTGCTGAGCTATGCAGATAAATACTATGGAAGACTGTGGGGGTTAAGGAGTTAATTAAATGTCATAATGAAAGCAGAGATGTACCATCATTTTCCCATGGGTTTGCTTTCCCCAAAATGTGTATACCTCCTAAAAAAACAAAACCCTACCTTTGCCTTCTGGGTGCCAGTTTTCCAATATGTTACATGCAGATGGATCTGACTCGCATCAAGCAGATCCCGAGTTGAGGTGGTGGGAACATCCTTTGCATCTAACTGGGAAATATGAAGGTCAAACTGACAAGTAGTGTCTTTGTAACTTTCCCCAACCTCCAAGACATGATCATGAAGTGTATCACTTACATTGTGTGGTTCACAGCCACTATGAGGTCATAGCTTGAGAACTGACCAATACAAATGTAAAAGTGTGGTGAGGGTAGAGAACGCCTGGGTGTGAAGCTTTAAAAGTTTAAATGTTTTGGTTAAAGGAATACTCCGGTGGAAAACAATGGTTTTCAAATCAACTGGTTAAACAGATTTGTAAACCATTTCTATTAAAAAATCTTAATCCTTCCAGTACTTATCAGCTGTTGTGTGGTTCTTTTCAGTCTGTCCACAGTGCTCTCTGCTGACACCTCTGTCCAGAGCAGGAGAGGTTTGCTATGGGGATTTGCTCCTACTCTGGACATGGACAGAGGTGTCAGAAGAGAGCACTGTGGTCAGACAGAAAATAACTATACAACTTCCTCTGGAGCATACAGCAGCTAAGTACTGGAAGGATTAAGCTTTTTTTTAATGGAAGTGATTTACAAATCTTTTTAACTTTCTGAAGCCAGTTGATTTGAAAAAAAATGTTTTCCACCGGAGTACACCTTTTAATGGTAATACTCAATTGGTTTAGTGGGAGAGACTAAAAAGGGGCCTCTAAGGAGATCTTAGGAATGAATGTGAAACCACTATTTTCCTATACAAGTTAGAGGTTCATGGAGGAAACCCCAAAGCCCCGAATTTTGGTGTCATTGAGGTGGTGCACATGTATCCTAGAAGGGGGGCGGTTTACAATGTGAGGCATGAATGTGAATCCACTTGGTTTGAACAGAAAAAAAATGTATATAGTAGGTGACTTGTGCATCTACATAGGCTCTTCATGATTAGTAGATTTTATAACAATCTGTAATATTGGACTGTGTTCTGGGGAGATACCGCAAATCAAAGCCTGTGTAGAGGAACAGAGGTATTTTAACAAAAGGAAGAAGTTCATGGGCTTGCTATATGCAGCAGCACCACTCCTCCACACAGGTTTTAATAAATATTCCCCGGAGTGATATTTTAATATTAGCACCTACATAAAACCTCCTAAATGGGCTCAAAAAGGAGTGTGAATATGGCACCCAGCATGATTCACATCCCCCACAGCCTCATATTCACACCCCTAGTTTCCCCCTACCTGAGAAAAATTGAAGTGGGCACTTGGGGCTGTGAAATGAAAAATACTTTTGGCCAAGGCTCCTCTTTAAATGTCGCAGCATGGCTGAAGTGATCCCATCTTTACCCACCCTGCACTTTGCTGGAAGTGCTTGAATACATCTGGGCCCTTTAGTATTGTTTTGTGGATGTGATCATATTACTGCACAGCTCTCTTGGGTCATCACTATGTAGCTGCCATGTGGGGGCTTGTTTTTGGCGATCACTTACATGTAACAAAGTTCCTTGCTTATTTAGTGTGCTAGTGTCTAAAACCCAAAGTTTGAACACATGCTGTATGTAGCTAGACCTTAGGGTGCATTCCTACATGGGGAACGCAAACTTCTATAACCACGTCCCTATGCACTCACCAATGGTTATGCAATGTTGTCGGAAATATCAGCAACATCAAATTGGTGAACACAAACAGCATTGTTTTGCTTTTGTATGTTCACCAGCATGTGAGAACGCACACATGTAGTTTGGGTATACTGGGGGCCATGGCTGTACAGTTGCCACACACATGGTAACCCAACCTGATATCTAATGCAAAGTATATCTCTGATTACTTCATATGCATGCCTACACATAAGTGCACACACAAAAGCCATTATATCATTAGGGTTAGACGTGGATTTAGGGAAAGCCACCAATAAGTAAAAGTGCCTTTTTTTTAGGGTAATAACCTTTCTTTTAGGCAGAGACAGTTTAGGGATAGTGTATAACCCAATTTGTTTTGCCACATACAGCTGCCTCTGGAAGAATCTCTGGACCGTACTGCGTGGGAGATACAAATAGTGAGTAAAAAATGTTCGGCTGAGTAAGTCATAAACTTTTAGCTCACTGGCCTATGTTTATATGCCTTGATTTCCTTTGATTTTGGCCTCAAGTGTGCCAAGGTTTGGTGCAGTATTGAGCATGTGTCTAAAATACATTTGTGTTTTAAACATTGAATATGAATGTGATAAAATGTGTCAACATGAAGTCAGATTGTTTTTTATTTTTAACCCCTTTGCAACATCCACCTTACACATACAGTGGATGCGCACTTAGGAGCCATAAAACGAGCTCATGAAATGAGCTCTCTTCATAATGGGTGAGTACCAGCTGTTATCAGCCACCACTGGAAAATTTTTTTTTTTTTTTTTTTTTTTTTTTTTTTTAAATCAACTGTTGCCAGAAAGTTAGATTGTTTAATTACTTTTTACTTTACTTTTCTACTATTTAAAAATCTTAATCCTTGCAGTACTTCTCAGCTGCTGTAAACTACAGAGAAAGTTAATTTTGAATTTCCTTTCTGTCTGACCACAGTGCTCTCTACTGACCCCTCTGTCCATTTTAGGAACTGTCCAGAGTAGGAGCAAATAACCATAGAAAACCTATCCTGCTCTGGACAGTTCCTGACATAAACAGAGGTGTCAGCAGAGAGCACTGTGGTCAGACAGAAAGGAAATTCAAGAAGAAAATAATTTGCGCTGGAGCATACAGCAGCTAAGTACGGGAAGGATTAAGATTTTTTAATAGAAGTAATTTACAAATCTGTTTAACTTTGTTAAACAGTTGAGTTGGGAAAAAAAATATATATTTCCAGCGGAGTACCCCTTTAGGACGACGGGCATATGGGTATGCCCTGACATCCTGGTACTTAACCCCTTAAGGACTCAGGGTTTTTCAGTTTTTGCACTTTCGTTTTTTCCTCCTTACCTTTTAAAAATCATAACACTTTAAATTTTCCACCTAAAAATCCATATTATGGCTTATTTTTTGCGTCACCAGTTCTACTTTGCAGTGAAATCAGTCATTTTACCCAAAAATTCACGGCAAAACGAAAAAAAAAAAATCATTGTGCGACAAAATCGAAGAAAAAACGCCATTTTGTAACTTTTGGGGGCTTCCGTTTCTACGCAGTGCATATTTCGGTAAGAATTACACCTTATCATTATTCTGTAGGTCCATATGATTAAAATGATACCCTACTTATATAGGTTTGATTTTGTCGCACTTCTGGAAAAAATCATAACTACATGCAGGAAAATGTATACGTTTAAAAATGTCATCTTCTGACCCCTATAACTTTTTTTTATTTTTCCACGTACAGGGCGGTATGAGGACTCATTTTTTGCACCGTGATCTGAAGTTTTTATCGGTATGCTTTTTGTTTTGATCTGACTTTTTGCTCACTTTTTATGAATTTTTTTTATGGTATAAAAAGTGCCCAAACACGCTTTTTTGGACTTTGGAATTTTTATGCGCGTACGCCATTGACCATGCGGTTTAATTAATGATATATTTTTATAGTTCGGACATTTACGCACGCGGCGATACCACGTTTTTTTTTTTTTTTTATTTACACTGTTTTATTTTTTTTTATGGGAAATGGGGGGTGATTCAAACTTTTATTAGGGAAGGGGTTAAATGACCTTTATTAAAGGACATCTGCAGCGGTACAAACACTTATCCCCTATCTTCAATATAGGGGATAAGTGTTTGATCGCGGGAGGTCCAAACGCTGGGGCCCCCGGCGATCTCCTGTACGGGGCCGCGGCTCTCCCGTGCAGGGGGCGAGCCAGCCGCAGCATGACGTGCAGCCAGCACTCCTCCTCCATACCTCATTCATGCATCCCCCTAAGAACTGTATGGGGACGGGGAGGAGACGGGGCGTCACCGTCGACCTCTAGGTCGACGCTACGTCACCATGGGCGCTAATGCTGGCGCCCTGTTAGGGAGATCGAGGGGGGGTCCCAGTGGTCGGACCCCCGCGATCAAACACTTATCCCCTATCCTGTGGATAGGGGATAAGTGTAATTCCGCTACAGTTGTCCTTTAACACTTTTTTTTTTTGCAGTGTTAGAGGTCCCATAGGGACCAATAACACTGCACACACTGATCTCCTATGCTGATCACTGGCGTGTATTAACACGCCTGTGATCAGTGTTATCGGCGCTTGACTGCTCCTGCCTGGATCTCAGGCACGGAGCAGTCATTCGTCGATCAGACACAGAGGAGGCAGGTAAGGGCCCTCCCGGTGTCCTGTAAGCTGTTCCGGAGGCCGCGATTTCACCTCGGCGGTCCTGAACAGCCCGACTGACTAGCCGGTATAGTTACACTTTCACTTTAGAAGCGGCGGTCAGCTTTGACCGCTGCTTCTAAAGGGTTAATATCGCGGCAATGTGTGGTATTAGCCGCGGGTCCCAACCGTTGATGAGCGGCGGAACCGACGTGATGTGACCCCGCTTCATATCGCGCGAGCCGGCGCAGGACGTAAATATACGTCCTGCGTCGTTAAGGGGTTAAGGACCCAGCCAATTTTCACTGTAGGACACGGCCATTTTTTGCACATCTGACCACTTTCATTTTAAGCATTAATAACTCTGGGATGCTTTTACCTTTTCATTCTGATTCCGAGAGTTTTTTCGTGACATATTCTACTTTGTTAGTGGTAACATTTTGTCGATACTTGCATCATTTCTTGGTGAAAAATTCCAAAATTTGATGAAAAAATTTAGAATTTTTTACTTTGAAGCTCTTTGCTTATAAGGAAAATGAATATTCCAAATTATATATTGATTCACATATACAAAATGTCTACTTTATGTTTTCATCATAAAGTTTGACGTGTTTTTACTTTTGGAAGACATCAAAGGGGTTCAAAGTTCAGCAGCAATTTTCCAATTTTTCACAAAATTTTCTAAATCAAAATTTTTTAGGGACTAGTTCTGTTTTGAAGAGGATTTGAAAGGTCTTCATATTAGAAATACCCCACAAATGACCCCATTATAAAAAGTGCACCCCTCAAAGTATTCAAAAGGTTTGTTAACCCTTTAGTTGTTTCACAGGAATAGCAGCAAATTGAAGGAGAAAATTCAAAATCTTCCTTTTTTTTTTTTTTTTTTTTTTAACACTGGCATGTTCTTGTAGACCCAGTTTTTTAATTTTTACAAAATTGTAACTCAATTTCTCTCGAGTAAGGAAATACCTCATATGTATATGTCAAGTGTTTGGCGGGTGCGCTAGAGGGCTCAGAAGGGAAGGAGCGACAGTGGGATTTTGGAGAGTGAGTTTTTCTGAAATGGTGTTTGGGGGGCATGTCGCATTTAGGAAGCCCCTATGGTGCTAGAACAGCAAAAAAAACACATGGCATACTATTTTGGAAACTACACCCCTCAAGGCACGTAACAAGGGGTACAGTGAGCCTTAGCCTTAAAAGTTTTCCCTCAAATTTTACATTTTTGCAAGGGTAATAGGAGAAAATTTGTAACCCCATCTCTTCTATGGAAATACTCAATGTGTGGACATCAAGTGCACTGCGGGCGAACTACAATGCTCAGAAGAGGAGTTACATTTTGCATTTGCAAATCAAATTTTGCTCCCATGAGTCACTGCGGGCTGTGCCGGCCTCCCAGCCCGGAGTCGGCTACTCCCCCAAAGTTAACTACTTATGCGCATGCGCAGTACTACGCAAATAGCGTAGGGCTAACGCTAGGCTCCTATCGCTGCCTACGTTAGCCCTATGCTATTTGCGTAGTGCTGCGGCATTCTTGTGACACCGCTAGTGCAGTGTTTCCCAACCAGGGTGCCTCCAGCTGTTGCGAAACTACAAGTCTGTCCGGGCATGCTGGGAGTTGTAGTTTTGCAACAGCTGGAGGCACCCTGGTTGGGAAACACTGCGCTAGTGGGCACATGGATCAGTGGGCACATGGATGGGTGGATCAGTGGGCTGGTGGGCACATGGAGAGGGCTGATGAGCTGGGAGGAGATAGCCACAAGGGAAGGAGCTGTGGGTGTTACTTTATTATAATTTATTATAATTTCCTGGGGGGGGGGGAAGAGGAGGGGAGACAGCAGCAGCTAACAGCAAGCTGGTGCAGGGAGTCATGGGAAATGTAGTCTTTATGACATGGCTGCTTACTGCTACAGGTGGCAATTATAAGAGAATGGCTGGGCCAAATTTGACAAATGAGGTATCGTTGGAAAGGTCTTTGAAAGAGCTATCAGATGAGGTAAACTTTTTTTTAAGTACCAGCGCTCCGGAGTACTCCTTTAACACCTCACAGGTGTTTGACAACTTTTGGATGTGTAAATGATTTTAATTTTTTTTCACTAAAATGCAGGTTTTTCCCCAAACTTTACATTTTTACAAGGGGTAATAGGAGAAATGCCCCCCAAAATGTGTAACCCCATCTCTTCTGAGTATGGAAACACCCCATGTGTGGACGTCAAGTGCTCTGTTTGCGCACTACGATTCTCAGAAGAGAAAGAGTCACATTGGGATTCTGCAAAGCAAATTTTGCTGAAATGGTTTTTGGGAGGCATGTCCCATTTAGGAAGCCCCTATGGTGCCAGCACAGCAAAAAAAAAAAAAACACATGGGATATTATTTTGGAAACTACACCCCTCAAGGAAGAACGTAACTAGGGGTACAGAGAGCCTTAACACCCCACAGGTGTAAATTATATATATATATTTTTTTTTTTCAACTAAAATGCTGGTTTCCCCCAAATTTTACATTTTTACAAGGGGTAATAGGACAAAATGCCCCCCAAAATGTGTAACCCCATCTTTTCTGAGTGTGGAAATACCCCATGTGTGGATGTCAAGTGCACTGTGAGCGCACTACAATTCTCAGAAGAGAAGGAGCCACATTTGCAAATGTTGCTGAAATTGGGGGGCATGTTGCATTTAGGAAGCCCCTATGATGCTAGAACATGAAAAAAAACAAAAACACATGGCATACTATTTTGAAAACTACACCCCTCAAGGCACGTAACAAGGGGTACAGTGAGCCTTAACACCCCACAGGTGTTTTATAGATGTTCATTAAGTGGGAAGTGAAAAGGAATTTTTTTTATTTTTTTTACACTAAAATGCTGGGGTTACCCCAAATTTTTCATTTTCACACGTGGTAAAAGGATAAAATGTCATTGTAAATTTGTAAATACATTTCTTTGGAGTAAGGACATACCTCATGTCTGGGCGTAAACAGCATGCACACTGGTCTCAGAGGTGCCGGAGATCAGTCAGGGTCCTTGAGCTTTGCATTTCTCCTCCCTAACCTGTTGCCTCAAATGCGCACCCTGCTCAGGTGGAGAGAGAGCGCTGCGCATTTGAGGCAACATAAAAAGTCCCGGAGATAGTGACTCAGTGACCCATGACCCATTTTTTTGAAAAAATACCCCCAGAGGTCTAATCAGTTTGTTTGTTTTTTTTTTTTTTGTTTTTTTTTAATGAAACATCAGAGGGATGCTGGTATAAAAGTTGTCCACGTACACATGGTAACCCTTATCCAGCAATGGGTGCACAAGCTCCCAAACACCCAGAGTGGGGGAACATTCTGGGGGTTCAATACGGGAATCTCGTCCCTCATACACTCTAAACTTGTAAGTGTACCTGGAGGTACTCTCACAAAGTTTGTAGAGCTTCACGCCATACCGCGCCCGCTTCAAGGGAATAAACTGGCAGAACATGAGTCTCCCCTTTAAAACTGATAAGAGACTCATCTACTGAGAGCTCCCTGAGCGGTACGTAGGCCTCTGAAAATTTGGCCCCAAAGTGATCGATGACCGGCCTCACTTTGTAAAGCTGGTCATAGGTGGGATCACTTCAGGGTGGACATGCCTCATTATCTACATAATGAAGGCATTTCCGAATGGCCTTGAACTGCTTCCCTGTCATGGCCATACTGTAAAGCGGGGACATCCTATCCAAGTCCCCGCTTTACAGTATGGCCATGACAGGAAAGCAGTTCAAGGCCATTCGGAAATGCCTTCATTATGTAGATAATGAGGCATGTCCACCCGGAAGTGATCCCACCTATGACCAGCTTTACAAAGTGCCTGACTGGGGAATTTTTTTAACTTTTTACCCTACCTTTTCCTGGGCTGTATTCTTTCCCTGATCTATGGGGGGCTTCTTTTCTTCTGTGGGGTCTCCGATCTCGGCAGAGGGGGGGTCCCTGGTTTCCTCCAGCAGCTCTGACCGCTGACTGAACCCAGCCAGCTGCGGGAAGATGCCGTTAACCCCTCCCTTGCCGGCTGCTGTAGGCCGGACGATAGCCGATCGTCCGACCAATAGCAGCGATCCTGGGAGGGTGACAAAATTGCCACCTCCCCATAGATACAGGAGGTGATTGGGGGTGTATCCTACACCCCCAATCACCATGTATCTCCAGGTCAGCGGGTCACCCATGACCTGCATGACCGGAAAAGATGCAAATCGCAAGTGTGAATTCACTTACGATTTGCACCAATCGCCGACATGGGAGGGTCGGATGACCTCACGGGGTGCCTGCTTATCGATATCAGCAGTCACCCTGGTCCGATTCCTACCCGCTGCGCAGCAAGGACCGAAATTCCCTCGCCCGTACATGTACGTCATGGGTCCTTAAGTACCAGGGTCCCATGACGTACCGATGCAACATGTGTCCTGAAGAGGTTAAGGACCTGTAACTTCGCTCATCTCTAGAACGTACCCTAAAAACACTACACTTACACAAAATAAAAAGTAAAACACTACATATACACCCCCTTACAAAGTCTCCCCCCCCCCCCCCCCCAAAATAAAAAGCGTCTTGTACGGCAGTGTTCCCAAAACAGGGCCTCCAGCTGTTGAAAAACAACTCCCAGTATTGCTGGACAGCCATTGACTGTTAAGGCACGCTGGAAGTTTTGCAACAGTTGGAGACACCGTTTGGGAAGCACTGGTGTAGGGTACTTTGGTGGCGGAAGCAAATCCCCAATTTAGGTCTCTTGCATTGGAACCCTGTCATATTTCAAGGCAACAGTTTAGTGCCACATGGGGTATTTCCGTGCTCGGGAGAAATTGCGTTACAAATTTTGGGGGTCTTTTTCTCCTTTTACCCCTTATGAAAAGGTAAAGTTGGGGGCTACACCAGCATGTTAGTGAAAAAAAAAAAAAAATTTTTACACTAACATGCTGGTGTTATCTCATACTTTTAATTTTCACAAGCTATAAAAGGAGAAAAAGACCCCAAAATTTGTAACACAATTTCTCCTGAGTATGAAAATACCTATATGTGGGTGTAAAGTGATCTGCGGGCGCACAACATGGCTCAGAAGTGAGAGCGCACTATGTGCATTTGAGATCTAAATTGGGGATTTGCACAGGGGTGGCTGATTTTACAGCGGTTCTGACATAAACGCAAAACAAATACCTACATGTGACCCCATTTTGAAAATGACCCCCCTCAGGGAACCTAACAAGGGATATAGTGAGCCTTAACACCCTGCGGTGTTTGACAAATTTTCATTAGTTAGAGGAAAATAATTTAAAAACATAATAAAATTCGCTAAAATGCTGGTGTTACCCTACATTTTTCATTTTCACAAGGTAAAATAGGAAAAAAAAGCCCCCCAAAATTTGTAACCCCATTTCTTCCGAGTAAGAACATACCCCATATGTGGATGTAAAGTGCTCTGCGGGCGAACTACAATGCTCAGAAGAGAAGGAGCGCTATTGGGCTTTGGGAGAGAGAATGCGTCCAAATTGAAGGCCATGTGTGTTTACAAAGCCCCCATGGTGCCTGAACAGTGGACCCCCCCACATGTGACCCCCATTATGGAAACTACACCCCTCACGGAATGTAATAAGGGGTACAGTGAGCATTTACACCCAACAGGTGTCTAACAGATTTTTGGAACAGTGGTCCGTGAAAATGAAAAATTTAATTTTTCATTTGCACAGCTCACTGTTCCAAAGATCTGTCAAACACCAGTGGGGTGTAAATGTTGACTGCACCCCTTATTAAATCCACTGTTCTGGCCCCATGGGGGCTTTGTAAACACAAATGGCCCCTGACTTCTATTCCAACCTAATTCTCTCCCCAAAAGCTCAATGGCGCTCCTTCTCTTCTGAGCATTGTAGTTCACCATCAGAGCACTTTGCATCCGCATATGGGGTATTTCCATACTCTGAAGAAATGGGGTTACAAATTTAGGGGGTATTTTTCGCCTATTATCCCTTGTGAAAATGAAAAATTTAGGGTAACACCAACATTTTAGTGAAAAATAATATATCATTTTAAATTTTCACGTCCAACTTTAGCGGAAATTTGTCAAACACCTGTGGGGTGTTAAGGCTCACTGTACCCCTTGTTACATTCCTTAAGGGTTTAATATTCTAAATAGTATGCCATGTGTGTTTTATTTTTTGTTTTGTTTTGTTTTTGCTGTTCTGGCAAAATTTGCTTTCCAAAAGCCAAATGTGACTCCTTCTCTTCTGAGCATTGTAGTGCACCTGATGTCCACACATGGGGTATTTCCATACTCAGAAGAGATGGCGTTACAAATTTTTGGGGCATTTACTCCTATTACCCCTTGTAAAAATTTGGGGGAAAACCAGCATTTTAGTGAAAAAAAATCTGACAATGGAAGAACGGAGCACTCACCCATACTTGCTTGTAGTAGCTTCTTTAATATTCGTTAGAACATGCGGGATACAGCGTGCAGGGAGGCAGGTGGTGGAGACGCGAGGGGATGGGAATGGGTATGTTTTTATCAGGAGCAGGTTGCTGCGGTTACACAGGTAAACATAACGTGACCAGTTATACAAAATATAATGTGTTTAAAAACAAGCTCTTGTTGTTGCTCATAAGAAAAATTGGGAATTATTATACCAGTGGTCCTACTTCGTTTTTATCATTTAGTCCAAGTGGACCTATAGCATTAGTGCGGGTTATCCATCTGGCTTCATTGCGTAAAAGCTGTTTGTGTTTGTTCACATTACGTTCTGTGTGTTCTACTCTTTCAACAAATGCAAATGTGAATGAGCTGGGGTCACTATTGTGGTAAGTTTGCATGTTAGATATCCAACGGGTTGCGCCTATGCCTGTACGAAGGGAGCGAATGTGCTCTCTAATCCTATGGAACAGAGGTCTGATAGTTTTCCCTATATACAGGGTGGGCCATTAATATGGATGCACCTTAATAAAATGGGAATGGTTGGCGATATTAACTTCCTGTTTGTGGCACATTAGTATATGTGAGGGGGGGAAACTTTTCAAGATGGGTGGTGAACATGGTGGCCATTTTGACGTCAGCCATTTTGAATCCAACTTTTGTTTTTTCAATAGGAAGAGGGTTATGTGACACATCAAACTTATTGGGATTTTCACAAGAAAAACAATGATGTGCTTGGTTTTAAAGTAACTTTTTATTCTTTCATGAGTTATTTACAAGTTTCTGACCACTTATAAAATGTGTTCAATGTGTTGCCCATTGTGTTGGATTGTCAATGCAACACTCTTCTCCCACTCTTCACACACTGATAGCAACACCGCAGGAGAAATGCTAGCACAGGCTTCCAGTATCCGTAGTTTCAGGTGCTGCACATCTCATATCTTCACAGCATAGACAATTGCCTTCAGATGACCCCAAAGATAAAAGTCTAAGGGGGTCAGATCGGGAGACCTTGGGGGCCATTCAACTGGCCCACGACGACCAATCCACTTTCCAGGAAACTGTTCATCTAGGAAAGCTCGGATCTGACACCCATAATGTGGTGGTGCACCATCTTGCTGGAAAAACTCAGGGAACATGCCAGCTTCAGTGCATAAAGAGGGAAACACATCATCATGTAGGCCACTGGATATGCAAAATTGCTACATGATGATGTGTTTCCCTCTTTATGCACTGAAGCTGGCACGTTCCCTGAGTTTTTCCAGCAAGATGGTGCAAACAAGATGGTGAAAACATTATTTTGCTCAAAAAGGGCTAAGAAAATATTAGCAAATGCTCATGATATGGGCGTACCCCTAGCTGTACCAAGGCAATGTCTGTACCATTGGTTGTTATATTGGAAACAGTTATTATGTTATATAAAAGAGACTGCTTCAGAAATGAAGCAAATTAATTCATGGGACTTATTGGAACTCTTCAAAAACTCTTCGAGAGCCTGTACATCTGCATCATGTGGGATGCGGGTGTACAGGCTCTCGACATCAATGGAGGCTAATGTGTAGCCAGGTTGGCAGTGAAAGTCAGTGAGTGATGCTATTAAGTCTCCTGCATCCCGCACAAATGAAGGAATGTAAGGCAGAAGTGGGGAAACCAACCAATCAACATAGCTGGAGAGAAACTCAGTAGATGAGCCAATTCCGGCCACTTTAGGGCAGCCGGGGGGGGGGGGGGGGGTGTTAACTGATTTATGAATTTTGGGAACTAAATACCATTTTGGTTTTGAAGGATTCTCTGGAAGTAGGCGTTCTGCTAGTTTCTCACTTAGTACTTTAATTTCGGTATGCCTACGTAGCAATGACCTGAGATCACGAATGATTTGATGGGTGGGATCCTGTTTTAATTTGTTAATAAACTGTGGTGTTACCCAATTGATTGGTGGCTTCATGTTCGTAATCACTTTTACGCCAAACTACAATGGAGTCTCCTTTGTCTGCCTTTGACACTACTATATTGTCCCTCTCAGCAAGCCAGCATAGGGCTTCTTTCTCTTTAACTGAGATGTTCGGGTTAGAACTGGGATAGATCAAGGCTTTAACTTCTTTGCAGACATCTCTGCAAAATACATCTATGGGGCTGGGAGGCCCTTGGTGTTACATAGTTTGTAAGGTTGAAAAAAAAGAAAATCCAACCGAAAACCCTACTGTGTTGATCCAGAGGAAGGCATAGAAACCCCATGAGGCTGATGCCAATTACTCTGACAGAGGAAAAATTCCTTCCTGACTCCAACAGGTGCAGATAACCAGACATGGTGAAAGGAGGAGAGTAATTTTACTTGGAAAAACTTCAAATATTAAACTGCACTGTTTCCTAACTCCCAGGCTGTAAATGCTGTAAGAGTTTTTACTGTGTGCAGAGTAGAGGTGCTTGTTATAATGTATCAGTGACTTGGATAATGGTTTTCTTGTTAAGTAGTTCTGGACTTAGCAGTCGGGTCTAATCCAGGATATGAACTGGTCCCTACATGGAGTATGGCCTGAATTGTTTCTTACAGGGGTACTCAGATGGAAAACACTTTTTTTTTTTTAAATCAACTAGTGCCAGAAAATTAAACAGATTTGTAAATTACTTCTATTTGGGGAAAAGAAAACTTAATCCTTCCATTACATTTGTGCGACTTTTTCAAAATGCTGTCAAAAGCAAGTTTGTAAGACAGATACGGCCTGGCTTCTACTTGCGACTTTTTAAGGGGAATTGCAACTTTTTTTTTTTTTTTTGCCTACGTGCGACTTTCGCACTTGATAAATTCCCAACCACTGCAAAGGGAAAACTGAAAATTGCCTAGGTAGGGCTGATTGGTACTTCACAAAATTTGCACAAAAAATAGCTTAGGCCCACGTGCAACTTTTGTGAGCAAAAAAAAAAAAGCCGATAAATCTCAATCAATGAGACTACTACTTACAGGTCATGAATAACACAAGTTAGTCATCATGATTTTCCAGCCCTTTAAATTTTAAACTGCACCCCTTTAAATACCCCTGCCATACTTTTAAACACATTATTAGATTTATTAAAAGGGAAATGTACGTCCTGGTACTTTACGAACCCCGACGTACATTTACATCCTGTACATGACTGCGTGTCATGCACGGCAGGTCCCGGCTGCTATCAGCGGGGGGGGAATCGATCATCCGTAATGGCGGACGGCGGTCCCCTTACCTGCCTCCGTCCATCTCCAGGGGTTTTCTGCTCTTGTCTGAGAGCGAGCAGACCAGAGCAGATCCCCGATAACACTGATCAGTGCTATGCCCTATGCATAGCACTGAACAGTATTAGCAATCAAATGATTGCTATAAATAGTCCCCTATGGGGACTATTAAAGAGCTAAAAAAAAAATTAAAAAAATCCCCTTCACCAATAAAAATGTAAATCGTCCCTTTTTGGCATTTTACCCCCAAAAAGTGTAAAAAAAAAAAAATATTAATAAAACATATTTGGTATCGCCACGTGCGTAATTGTACGAACTATCAAAATATGTTTTTGATCCCATACGGGGAACGGCGTAAACGTAAAAGGAAAAAAGTCCAAAATTGCTGCTTTTTCCCCCAAAAATGAAAAGTTTCATATATGCAAATGTGGTATCAATAAAAAGTACAGATCACGGCGCAAAAAATGAGCCCTCATGCTGCCGCTTATACGGAAAAATTCTAGAGTTATAGGTCGTCAAAATAGAGGGCTTTTAAACGCACTAATTTGGTTAAAAAGTGGTACAATAATAGAAAAGTATGTAATCATGGGTATCATTTTAATAGAATTGACCCACAGAAGTAAACGTCATTTTTACCGTGAATTGTATAGTGTGAAAATGAAGCCTTCTAAAATTTGCTAAATTGCAGTTTTCTTTTCAATTTCCCCACACAAATAGAATTTTCTCTATCGGCTCCATTGGGGGACACAGACCATGGGTATATGCTGCTGTCACTAGGAGGCTTGACACTGGCAACAAGAAAAGTTGGCCCCCCAGCAGGGTATACACGCCTACAGGCACCTGAGCTAATCAGTTTTAGCTTAGTGTCTGTAGCAGGCAGACGCTGGTCTGGGGTTCCCCAGACCTGGTCTAACGTTTTTTGTTTTTTAGTTTAGGGACGTTTAGACTTTTATCTTCCTTTTCTTTTATGTTTTCAGGTGGGGACTCAGGAACATAATGTTTCCCCATTTGCGATTGAGAGGGCACAGACACCGTGGATGTACTGTCAACCCCCTCTCACCAACAGTCAGCACCTGGGGTTGTATCTCACGGTTCCGGGTCCCCCTATCTCCCTGCTCGTCTCGCTGTTACAGCCCAGCATGATGCAGGTTACAAAAGCTGACTGAAGACTTCATTAGGTAAGTTCTTCACCAAGGTCCTGGCGCCTGTGATTGCCCTCTTACAGTCTAGGGGTGTCTCGGTGATTCAGTATCTGGATGACCTCCTGATCAAGGCTCCATCCAGGACCCAGAACCTGCAGAGTATCAATCTTACCCTTCAGGCCTTGTCCCGCTTTGGCTGGACGGTCAGTCAGGACAAGTCCAACCTGACTCCCACTCAGTCTCTAATTTTCCTGGGACTCCAGTTCAACACTGCGTCCGCCCGGATTCAGCTTCCGTCGGACAAGCGGCTGGCTCTTCTGTTGGGGGTTCGGATACTTCAAACTACGTTCCATTTGCCCAATTTCATTACCGGCCTCTTCAACTGGCGCTTCTATCCTGGCGGGACCGATCTCTGTTATCCCTCGATCGCAGGATCATTCTTCCTCAGAGGGCTCGCCAGTCCCTTTTGTGGTGGCTTCATTCCCCCCTGTTTTTACAGGGGCGTTCATTTCTGCCCCTTTGTTGGCAAGTCGTCACAACGGATTCCAGTCTTTCAGGTTGGGGAGGTGTCTTCAGGGACCGGACATCCCAAGGCCTTTGGATCCCTTAGCTCTGGCCGTGGATACCCTGGTGATTCCTTTGTCCTTCCTATCTTTTCCCTCCTCTCCCTCTCCTTCCCAGGGTCCTGAGGAAGCTCAAAGCAGAGGGCGTTCCCACCATTCTTGTGGCTCCGAACTGGCCCAGGAGGGCGTGGTACTACTGTCTGATAGTACTCCTATGTGCTCTCTCCCGTCTGATAGGACAGGACTCCTCTGTGCTTTCTCCTGTCTGATAGCACTCCTCTGTACTCTCTCCTGTCTGATAGTACTCTGTGCTGTCTGATAGGACTCCTCTGTGCTCTCTCCTGTCTGATAGGACTCCTCTGTGTTCTCTCCTGTCTGATAGGACTCCTCTGTGCTCTCTCCTGTCTGATAGCACTCCTCTGTGCTCTCTCCTGTCTGATAGCACTCCTCTGTGCTCTTTCCTGTCTGATAGCACTCCTGTGCTCCCTGCTGTCTCATAGGACTCCTCTGTGCTCTTTCCTGTCTCATAGGACTCCTCTGTGCTCTCTCCTGTTTGATAGCACTCCTCTGTGCTCTCTCCTGTTTGATAGCACTCCTCTGTGCTCTCTCCTGTCTGATAGCACCCCTCTGTGCTCTCTACTGTCTGATAGTACTCCTCTGTGCTCTCTACTGTCTGATAGGACTTCTCTGTGCTCTCTCCTGTGCTCTCTCCTGTCTGATAGGACTCCTCTGTACTCTCTCCTGTCTGATAGCACTCATCTGTGCTCTCTCCTGTCTGATAGCACTCATCTGTGCTCTCTCCTGTCTGATAGCACTCATCTGCTCATTACTGAGCATAGCACCCCTCTGTACTCTCTACTGTCTGATAGTACTCCTCTGTGCTCTCTACTGTCTGATAGGACTCCTCTGTTCTCTCTCCTGTCTGATAGGACTCCTCTGTGCTCTCTCCTGTCTGATAGCACTCCTCTGTGCTCTCTCCTGTCTGATAGCACTCCTCTGTGCTCTCTCCTGTCTTATAGGACTCCTCTGTGCTCTCTCCTGTTTGATAGCACTCCTCTGTGCTCTTTCCTTTCTGATAGGACTCCTCTGTGCTCTCTCCTGTCTGATAGGACTCCTCTGTGCTCTCTTCTGTCTGATAGGACTCCTCTGTGCTCTCTTCTGTCTGATAGCACTCCTCTGTGTTCACTACTGTCTCATAGAACCCCTCTGTGCTCTCTACTGTCTGATTGTACTCCTGTGCTCTCTACTGTCTGATAGGACTCCTCTGTGCTCTCTCCTGTTTGATAGCACTCCTCTGTGCTCTCTCCTGTCTGATAGGACTCCTCTGTGCTCTTTCCTGTCTCATAGGACTCCTCTGTGCTCTTTCCTGTCTCATAGGACTCCTCTGTGCTCTTTCCTGTCTGATAGCACTCCTCTGTGCTCTCTCTCAGAGAGGGACAGCAGGGGAGTAGAGGACAATGTAGTAGACCACTCCTCATCCGACAAAGGCCCTAAGTCACCCTGCAACTTACAACAGACCAACAAGGGAAATTTCTCATGGCAAGAGTGTAACAGCTCCCCATAAAGCCATGAAATAACCCCAACAGAATACAAAACAGTGACAACCGATTCCAAATCAGCATTAATGTGGATCTCCAGCGACCCCAGCCTACCCTGCGCTTCATAGACATGACGGAGTTGTAAATATCTATAAAAAGAGGAATGCAGCAGCCTGAATTCAGTCTGGAGATCCCCACAGGCATTAAATACATTATTTGTACACAGCTGTTCTACCCTGCAGAGCCCCTTCTGCTCCCGAAACCCTGCTTCCAGGAAAGAAAGAAATTCAGGCAGGCCAGGGTTGTGCCACAGAGGTGTGAACTTCATGCATCCCGATAGACCTAGTATATTCTTGGAATGTTCCCAAGCTTTACCCAGCAACTTGGTAGTGGGCGAAGCATCATGGGGCCTGTTCAGGGAACCTATTTCCAGGATATGTATTGTATATGCCCCCCATGTTTAATCATGAATAATTTACCCGAAGAACCTAAAGTCGCCGCTCCCGCCCATCCTAGTAATTGATGTAGTTGTGAGGCCAGATAGTACACACAGGGGTTCGGCAGGGCCAACCCACCTGAAGCCTATCCCTGCTGCAGCGTCTCCAACCGGATGCTAGAATACATGCCACCCCACACAAACTGTCTAAAGAGACATTGGATTCTCTGAAAGTGCATCATCGCAATCTATACCAGAGAATTTAGCAAAATGTACAAAAGTTGGAGCATCAACACCATCTTTGCTAGATTAGTGACAGACAGTGACAGCTTGCACCAAACAGACACTTTTTGGGAATTCTTATCCAGGAGAGGTACGAGACAAAATCTTGAATGTGCGGGGTCACTTGTATCCCTAAATACTTAATGCTAGGGACTAGCTGAATATTAGATTCCCCTATCTGAGGGAACAGATCTAGGGGCATAAGGACTGACTTATCCCAGTTGATCAAGAGGCCCAAGTACGACCCAAAATCTTTAATTTCTAACCATAATTTGTTTTCACTTAGTCATAACAGTAGCACAGATGAGGTATTCTACCCCCCGCGAACTGGTTAGGACAGATGGAAGTTTATTGAAATTAAAGTAATTAATTAATTAAGCACACCCACTTCACCCTATATAAGTAGGAGGGTCACCCTCTGTTCCCTTGTGTAAAAAACAAGAAGAACCAAAAATGAAAATTCATAATTAAGTAATAATTAACAATTAGTATTAGAAAACTTAGACTAGGGAGGGAAAGTTGTGCTACTGTTAGGACCAGTAGCCCAGATGGGGATATGGCAAGCAGAATACCCTATGAGGGAGGTCTCTGATGCCTGGCAGCAGATAATACTGTCTGCCCAAATGAGGAGAAATCGGCCACTCTACTATCAAGTCTGTAATAGGTGATGAAAGTGGAGAGTTAACTCCAAGATGCAGCTTTGCATATATGTTCCAAAGGAACTAAACTCCTTTCCACAAAGGAGGTTGGTACAGACCTGGTTGAATGAGCTTTTACAAACTCAGGAGGCTCCATACCTTGGGATACCATAGAAATACGGATAGCATCCTTTACCCATCTGCTGGTGGAGGGTTTTGAAGCTTTGAGACCTCTCTTGGATCCTGTGAAAAGAATTAAAAGATTTTCATCCTTTCTTAACTCCCTGGATCTCTTTGAGTAGATCTGGAGACATATCGAGATATCGAGGCAATGAGGACGTCTTTCTTCATCGGAGGAGCTAAGACTGGAAGAGATATGACTTGGTTTATATTCTGAAAGGATGGAACCTTAGGTATAAAAGATGGCATAAATCTTAATAACACCCGATCAGACAAATTTAGTGATTCATGCGCGGAATGCGCTAGAAGTTCCCCAATTCTTTTGGCTGATGTTATCGCCAGTAAAAAAATTATTTTGATGGTGACAAATTTCAGATCCACATCCTCCATCATCTCAAAGGGGGGACATGACAATCCTTTGAGCACAACCGATAAGTCCCATGCAGGGACCGGTTGCACAATTGTAGGTTTTAATCTTGAGGCGCCCCTCAAGAATGTTTTGACTAGTGGGTCTTGAGATGAAGGCTTATTAAGAAAAGCAGAAATGGCTGATACTTGAACCTTCAGAGTGGAAGGAGACAGGTTCTTGTCTAGTCATGTTGAAGAAAGCTGAGGATGGTAGAAACAGCTGGATTTAGTCTGGAAACTTGTTTCCTGGAGCACCAAGATTGGAAAATTGTCCAAATTCTTCTGTAAGCTTTATTTGTGGATTCCACTATAGAATGCGAAAGAGTATTCAAGACCACACTAGAAAGCCCTTCTAAATGTGTAAGGGACTGATCAACCTCCAGGCTGTCAGGTTGAAGATTTGAGCAGCTGTGAGTGTCCCCCGACACTAGTGCTTGCTCTGGGGGAGGCCTCCAATATTGTCCCTGACTCATTTGAAGGAGTTGGGTAAACCAAGCCAGCCTGAACTTCCATGGGATTGAGAGAGCATAGATCGCCTCTGGGTTGTCCTCCCTCTACATGGAGCAAAATATCACCAGTTTGATGTTGAACCTTGTTGCCATGAAATCTATTTCTGGCACACCCCTCCTAAGTGTTATCTCTTTCAATATTTCTGAATGGAGAGACCACTCTCCGGTCAAAAGTCCTCTGCTCAGGCGGTCGGCTATCACATTGAGAGACCCACGAATGTGAACTGCCAACAAGTGGATTAGGTTCCTGTCTGCCCAATCCAAGATCAGACCCAACTCTCTGAGGAGTGCCTCCCTGCTTGTTGATATGCATTACAGCTGTTATGCTGTCAGATTGGATCTTTACTGCTTTCCCTTGAAGAAGGGAAGCAAAGTGGAGGACTGCTGACCTGATTGCTCGAATCTCGAGGAGATTGGAGGTTAACACTCTCTCCTGTGGAGACCAAGAACCCTGCACTGTTAGATCCAGAAGATGCGCTCCCCAACCTACAAGGGATGTGTCGGTAGTAAGTATGATTCAAGAGGGTTGGATCATGGACTTGCCGTCTTCTAGGTGAGACCATCATCTGAGGGAAGACCGGACTGCATAAGACAGGGGGTGGGGCACTGTTTTAGGCCTGATGGCCTGAGATTCCAAGTGGCATGCTCCTCTGATTAAAGAGGGCGTAGATGCCAAAGAGCCCAAGAAACGAAATCCGCGGTAGCGAACATTAGTCCCAACATCCACATGAGAGTGTGAATGGACACTCTCCGAGGCACTGAAAGAAAAAGAGCCGATTCTTGAACCCGAGATTTCCTCTTAGGAGTGAGGTCAAGAGTCATGGAGACTGTGTCGATTATGAAGCCGAGGAACCTCAATGATGTTGTTGGAAGGAAATTGGATTTGGCCCAATTGACTATCCACCCCAACTGGTGAAGGAAGGATACTGCTAACTGAAGATTTTGGGACAGGATCGCTTGAGAAGGAGCTCCAAGGAGCGAATCATCCAGGCAGGGAACTTTGCTGAGCCCCTGGAGCCTTAGAGCAGCAAGTACTGCTACCACAACTTGACCACAGATTGAACAGTTTCCATAATAAAGCGTTTGTGCTTTACGTACTGATTGAAGTATCTCAGATCTATAATCATTCGCCAGTCTCCTGTTACCTTGGGAACTAGGAATACTGGAGAATAAATTCCCGACCCCGCTCTGAAAGAGGAACACCCTTCTGGATATGGTCCAGAATGTAGGTCTCTAGTGAAGCTTGCTCGTTTGGTGGAAGAATTCTTGTCTCCACATACTGGGATGGGAGGAATTGATTCGATGTCTATTGAATAACCATCCAAGATTATTCTTGAATGTGGGGAGAAACAGTAACAAGCCCCCCCCCCCCCATATCTTCATGGAAGGGGGTCACCATCTGTCCCACTGTCCGGGAGACAGTAAAAAAAAACGCAAGGGCACAAAGGGTGACGCTCCTACTTATACATGGTGAAGTGGGTGTGCTTAATTAATTACTTTAATTTCAATAAACTTCAATCTGTCCTACCCAGTTCACGGGGGGTGGAATACCCCATCTGTGCTACTGGTTAGGACGTAAGGGAATCAGAGATTACCCGCATAATCGGAATCAAGGACCTCGCAGTAACATGTCATCAGCATACAGAGCTACTCTCTCTTCAGTGCCACCATATCGAAATCCTACTATGTCTGTAGATGAATAAAAAATATATTTCAGATTAAGGGGTGTCTGGATAAATCCTACTTTAATATATAAAAACAATGCATAAATAAACAAACCCCTTATTTAAAAAAAATGCTATATGACCTCCTTACAAAATCTAACAACACAGAAGAAAATTGGAGTAATTCATAAACTTAATTGCAAACCGCGTTGGGGTGGTGTCGCTCTGTTGTCCTAGTGCCCAAATCCCTATGTATGGCCAAGTCTAGTATTCTTATACTGCTGTAGCTGTATTGCCAAGTAATTGTTGTATCAATTAGACTGTACTTAATTTTGGGTGTGGACATTATGTAACTCTTGTATGGCCCATATTTGTGACACTTGAGTGACACCTTGTGTTTTTATCCCCCTCTCTGGGTGGAATCCCTCCAATTTTAATGTATTACCTGTCAATAAAGTTTATATAATTTGCATTATAAGTGTGAATGACTGCAATTTTTTTATGTGTTAGATTTTGTTAGGAAGTCATATGGCTTTTTTTTTTTATCAATTCTTTATTTAAGGTTTTCATATTTTAACAAAGCCATCAGCTATCCGGGCATGCTGGGAATTGTAGTTTTGCAACAGCTGGAGGCACCCTGGTTGGGAAACACTGCCCTGTGGGATTTGCTGAGGAGCAGGAAATAGGTGGCAATAAAGGGCGACAGCTGGAGAGGTGGTTTAACATTGTATCTTCTGGGGCTTTCACCTCATTCATACTCTGATTTCTTCCTTATTTGCTTAAGACAGATGTGTTGCAATTCAGGAAATGGGCGTTTCATGGTGACTACACAGAGCAGAATAAGAAGCTACAGTGACCTTCAGGCAAATGAGTGTTCCAAGGAATGTTTATTCCAAATAACATAGTAACATAGTAACATAGTTCATAAGGTTGAAAAAAGACCAGAGTCCATCAAGTTCAACCTATAACCCTAATAAGTCCCTACTGAGTTGATCAAGAGGAAGGCAAAAAATCCTCATACTAGAGGTAAAAATTCCTTCCCGACTCTAAATATGGCATCAGAATAAATCCCTGGATCAACGTTCTGTCCCTATAAATCTAGTATCCATAACCAGCGATGTTATTATTCTCCAAAAATGCATCCAGACCCCTTTTATATTCTTTTACAGAGTTAACCATGACCACCTCCTCAGGCAGAGAATTCCACAGTCTCACTGCTCTTACAGTAAAGAACCCCTGTCTGTGCTGTTGTAGAAACCTTCTTTCCTCTAGACGTAGAGGATGCCCCCTTGTAATAGATACAGTCCTGGGTATAAATAGATCATGGGAGAGATCTCTGTACTGTCCCCTGATATATTTATACATAGTTATGAGGTCTCCCCTAAGCTTTATTTTTTCTAAACTAAATAACCCTAATTCTGATAATCTTTCTGGGTACTGTAGTCCTCCCATTCTCCGTATTACTCTGGTTGCCTGTCTTTGAACCCTCTCGAGCTCCGCTATATCTTTCTTGTACACTGGTGCCCAGTACTGTACACAGTATTCTATGTGTGGTCTGACTAGTGATTTGTACAGTGGTAGAATTATTTCCTTGTCGTGGGCATCTATGCCCCTATTGATGCACCCCATGATTGTATTTCCCTTGGCAGCAGCTGCCCGACACTGGTCACTACAGCTAAATTTACTGTTAACTAAGACTCCTAAGTCCTTTTCCACGTCAGTCGTCCCAAGTGTGCTCCCATTTAATACATAATCCCAGCCCGGATTTTTCCTCCCCATGTGCATTACCTTACATTTATCAGTGTTGAACCTCATCTGCCACTTCCCAGCCCGAACCTCCAACCTATTTAGATCCATTTGTAACAGTGCACTGTCCTCTATAGTGTTTACCGCTTTACAGAGTTTAGTATCATCTGCAAAGATTGCTACTTTACAATTCAGCCCCTCTACAAGGTCATTAATAAATATATTAAATAGAACAGGACCCAAGATGGGCCCCTGTGGTACCCCACTAGTAACAGTCACCCAATCAGAATAAGTACCATTAATAACCACCCTCTGTTTCCTATCACTGAGCCAGTTACTTACCCACTTACACACATTCTCCCCCAGCCCAATCCTTCTCATTTTATGCACCAACCTTTTATGTGGAACGGTATCAAATGCTTTGGAAAAATCCAGATATAAGACATCCAGCGATTGCCCCTGGTCCAGTCTGGAGCTCACCTCCTCATAAAAGTTGATCAGGTTAGTTTGACAGGACCGGTCCCTCATAAAGCCATGCTGATATGGGGTCATACATTTATTTGTGTCAAGATATTCCAAAATAGCATCTCTTAGAAAACCCTCAAACTATTTACATACAACGGAGGTTACACTAACAGGTCTATAATTCCCAGGGTCACCTTTTGACCCCTTTTTAAATATTGGCACCACATTTGCCATGCGCCAGTCCTGGGGAACAGTCCCTGTCACTATAGAGTCCCTGAATATTAAAAATAGGGGTCTGTCTATTACATTTCTTAATTCCTTTAGAACACGGGGGTGAATGCCATCTGGACCTGGTGATTTGTCTGTTTAGATTTTTTGTAGGTGGCACTGTACTTCTTCCTGGGTTAGACAGGTGACCTGTACTGGGGAGTTTACCTTATCTCACTGTATTTCACCTGGCATTTCATTTTCCTCAGTGAATACAGTGGAGAAGAATTTGTTTAATATATTTGCTTTTTCCTGATCCCTGTTTATAATTTCTTCCTCATCATTTTTTAAAGGGCCTACACTTTCATTTTTGACCTTTTTGCTATTTATATAGTTAAAGAACATTTTGGGGTTAGTTTTACTCTCTTTAGCAATGAGTCTTTCTGTCTCTATTTTTGCGACATTTATCTGTTTTTTACATATTTTAAATTTTTCTCTACAGCTTTTTATTCTTCACTGCCGTCCTGTTATAGTAGTTTAAATGCTTTATTTTTGTCATTTATTGCTCCCTTAACATTATTATTCATCCATATTGGTTTTCTTTTATTTCTGACCCTTAATAAGTCTGTGTTAATGGGCCAGTGATCAGCCAACATTAAAATCAATGTTATCGGCCCACATCGGTCTGTGTAAACACAATTGGAGATATTTATCAAAATCTGTGCAGAGGAAAAGTTGACCAGTTGCCCATAGCAACCAATCAGATTGTTTCTTTAATTTTGCACAGGCCCTTAAAAATGAAAGAAGTGATCTGATTGGTTGCTATGGGCAACTGCTTCACATTTCCTCTGCACAGGTTTTGATAAATCTCCCCCAATGTGTGGCCGATAATGATGAATTTGAATGGATTGGGGCTTGTAAAGGTTCTACAGACAAGCGCTGATCAGTGAGATCTGCTCTTGTTATCTGGGCAGTGTCGGCCCTTGTAAAAGGACCCTAAGGACCCATTCCTTTCTGGACCTAAAGCTTCAGAATAAAAAGTTCTGGAGCTTTCCATTGGGTCTCACAGATCATGTTCATTGCGTAATTTTTGTTTTTGTATGTTTCGCAACTTTGTGGTCTAGACGCCTGGCTGATGTATCCTGCTTTACATCTAGTGGTTGGTGTATCTCTGCCTGATTAATCATTTGTGACTTTTTAAAAAGGTTGCAAAATTTTGTGCGCAATGGCTGGCACTATAGTGAGGGGCTAGCATAGACTCTTTTAATTGATAAATCTATTGATAAATCTTACATTGTATCCTTCGATTTTCTGATGCAGGGTGTTGCATGATTTGCGATACATTAAGCCCCTAGAGGACATGCGACATACATGTTAGTCGCTGTGTCCCCGTACTTAGTGCACAGCGACATACATGTACATTGCAGGGTTCAGCGATCACCACGTCTCATGACACAGCGATTAATAAAAAGTTTTGTTTTTAAAAAGAAAATAAGCCCCTACCGCAATAAAAACTTACATGACCCCTTTTTCCAATTTTACAAATAATAAAATGTTAAAGAAATAAATAAACATATTTAGTATCGCCTCAGCAAAAATGTCAGAACTATTTAGATATTATGTTAATGATCCCATTACAGTGAACAACGTAAACGTAAAAAGATACTAAATTCCAAAATTGCAGATCACATCCCTGAACAAATGGAATAAAAAGAGTTACATATATGCAAAAGTGGTGCAGATAAAAACTACAGATCATGGCGCAAAAAGTTTGCCCTCATACAGCATCATATATAGAAAAATATAGGGGGGGTCAGAATAGGGATATTGGGGGAATTTATCATTGTCGGTAGAGCGTTTTTATGTGTATTTTTGCGCCAACGGCTGTCCGGGCATGCTGGGAGTTGTAGTTTTGCAACATCTGGAGGTCCGCAGGTTGAAGACCACTGGTATTGGAGGTTATACTCATGTGTCCTCGCCGCTCCGGACTATCACCGCTCGTCACCGCTGCCCTGGATGTCGCCTTCCATTGCTGTCGCCGCATCCCCGGGGTGTCCCCAATGCTCTGGCAAGGCCTCTGCTTCCCCGGCATCCTCGCTCTCTGTCGCCGCCATCACGTTGTTACGCACGCCGCTCCTATTGGATGACAGGAAGGCGTGCGTAGCGAGGTGATGACGACGATGGAGAGCGCCGACAATACAGGGGATCCCGAAGAGGACGCGCCAGAGCCCTCGAGGACAGGTAAGTGATCGTCAGCGGACCACATGGGGCACCGTAAACGGCTATCCGGTGGCAGCTGAAGCAGTCTGTGCTCCCGGATAGCCGTTTATGCGATGGCCCCGATATACAAAAGCATCGTATGTTGATGCTGCCTTCAACATGCGATGGCCTCTGAGAGGCCATCGTATATTGAAATTATCCTATGTCGGGGCCATCGTAGGTCGGGGGGGTCACTGTATCTGAAACAGACCCTGGAGTGAAGCCACTGCTGCCCCCTGTGTACCACATGTTTGTGTTAACTCTTATTTACCGCACATTAGAAGGCCCATGTACAGGCAACCAATGAATCAGGAAACATTGTTTTATTACACACCTGTTATCCTTTATTGTCACAGCCAACACCCTGAACAATGAATAATGCTGTAAACAATCAGATATAAAAATAAAAGCAAGTGTCTAGTCATCATTAATGCCCCTTTATGACATAAGATGGCGGTTACAACATGGCGGCATGTGCTGAAATAATTTGAGTCTGTTATCTCTTATCAGCTGCACAAGCATCCCCCCCCCCCCCATCCTGCTCTCTCATTGGTTTTCACTGTTGCCATAGATACTGGTGTCCTGTCCTTGCCTACTGAAATTCCAAAGTCAACAGCAAGGATTGCCTTGAACTCTGCCCTTGTGTGTCATGGCTGCCAGCTTCAAATAAAGTAAGATCCGGATTTATGGGAACTTCTCAGCATCTTCCAGCAGTTACGTAATACTGTGTTATCTGTAATACACCAGGCTATTACATCTGCTGCCGTCTACTGCTCACACTGTTATTCACTTGACACAAAGTAACAAATCTCCTCCCCGGCCTGTCCTGAACATCCATAGAATCATGGAAACCAGAGGGTTCTGGGTGAGACTTCCCTGCTTCGATAGTGGGGACTCAGTGGCTCATAAAAGCTGTGGAATCTGTTTGGAGAAAAAAGAGAGACCGATACCGGCGCCTAGTGCATTACCCTAGGTATAGAGAGCAATAGGTCAGGGGGTTGGCCCAGAGACCATATGGGTGGCCGCTCACCTTCGATATGAAATAAACAAGCCTGTCGCCCCAGTGACAATGGGGTACTTGTAGAGACGTAGCCGCTGCTTGCCTCTTAGGGTTGTAGGATCCAGCAATGCTGCTGGCCTGAATGCAATGGAGAGAGAGGACTGAAGAAAAGAACCCTTTAGTGCTGGCGCTGCGGCTCCCTCAAATGAAGAGGATGGACAAGGAGGTATAATATATAAGGTTCACAGTGGAACCACTTTTGTTAAATAAAGAAATAAATTAATTAATTAATTAATTAAATAAAAAACAGGCGATGACGCGTTTCGGGAGGTGCCCTCCCTTCCCCTGATCTGAGGAAGGGAGGGCACCTCCCGAAACGCGTCATCGTCTGTTTTTTATTTTATTTATTTAATAAAAGTGGTTCCACTGTGAACCTTATATATTATACCTCCTTGTCCATCCTCTTCATTTAAGGGAGCCGCAGCGCCAGCACTAAGGGGTTCTTTTCTTCAGTCCTCTCTCTCCATAAAAGCTGTGGGATCTGTGATGTCGGGCAAATTATTTGCTAACCAAGTAGAGATTTACATTATGTTTTTCTCTATCTATAAGTGTTTGGTTTTGTGTTGTAGGGGTCATGTGTGAGAAACTGGAGTGGTGCCGGAAGGAACTGTTCGCTGCTATTCAAACAGCTCTGAAGGGTCCCTTGCCCCCAGCGATCACACACCTGCTGCACACTCATTCTTCCCTGATACCGTGTACAGATGGCAGCATCGGCCTGACTTCAACCATTGGTCCCTTGGCAGAAGCCCACTGTGATCATCCTGTTGACATCTGTAAACCATATTCCGAGGGACAAGATAATATGCCCCACTCCTGCATCAAATGGTCTTCAAAGAAAAACCTAGTAAGGTAACGGACTGTAGTCATGATTATCGTGACATCTTACAAGCTATGCTCCTATTAGTGTGTGACCATGGCACATGTATAGAATCAGAAATCACATTTTTATATTAAAGGAGATCTGCAGCCCTTGCACTTATCCCCTATTCGTACGGGAGATCACGGGGGTCCCTGCGGTCGGACCCCCCACAATCAAACACATATCCCCCTATCCTGCAGATAGTGCATAAGTGTCTAAGACTGCAGTACTCCTTTAAACTTATTTTTTTCTTTATTCATTTTTGTGGTGTTTGTTCCTGATTTTGCATTTTAATATCTATATTTTAAAATAATATTAAATTAATAAGCTGACATTCCTAGAAAGAAAACTTTTTAGCAGTCTAACCGTTTGTTTTAAAGGCAGCTATTTAGTAGATAGGATGGGATCAGGCCAATCACAATAGGTAATGGTCACAGCTTCCATCTGTGCACAATGACCTCTGCACAGGTCACACAGCATTCCTAGAAAACTCTCCCATAGTCAAGTAGAGTCCTTACCACTATGGGATATTCATCAAAATCTGTGTAAAGGAAGAGTGATGCAGTTGCCTATAGCAACCAGTCAGATTGCTTCTATTCATTTTTAAAAAGGCCTCTAAAAAAATGAAAGAAGCTATTTGATTGGTTGCTCTGGGCAACTGCATCACTCTTCCTCTACACATGTTCTGATAAATTTCCCCCCCTATATGACTAGAAAGCAAAGTATTCTGTGTGAGCTGACTATTTAGTCAAGGAATTGGTCCAAATTTACTGTGAGCGACTTTTGCAAAGGTGTAAATATGTAGCCCAAATGGCTTTTAAAGGGGTACTCCGCCCGTGGCATCTTATCCCCTATCCCCGGTCCCGCTGCTGGGGACCCCGGGGATCGCCGCTGCGGCACCCCGCCATTATTACTGCACAGAGCGAGTTCGCTCTGTGCGTAATGACAAGAGATACAGGGGCCGGAGCAGCGTGACTTCATGGCTCCGCCCCTCATGACATCACAGCCCGTCCCCTTATTGCAAGTCTATGGCAGGGGGCGTGACGACCGCCACGCCCCCTTCCCATAGACTTGCATTGACGGGGGCGGGCCGTGACGTCACGAGGGGCGGAACCGTGACGTATCGATGCTCCGGCCCCTGTATTGCTCGTCATTACGTGCAGAGCGATCACGCTCTGTGCAGTAATGATGGTGGGGTGCTGCAGCAGCGATCCCCGGAGTCCCCAGCAGCGGAGTCCCCAGCAGCCAACGGCTGTCCGGGCATGCTGGGAGTTGTAGTTTTGCAACATCTGGAGGTCCGCAGGTTGAAGACCACTGGTATAGGAAGTTGTACTCACGTGTCCCCACTGCTCCGGACCGTCACCGCTGCCCTGGATGTCGCCCTCCATCGCTGTCACCTCGTCCCCGATGCTCCGGCAAGGCCTCTGCTTCCCCGGCATCCTCGCTCTCTGTCGCCGCCATCACGTCGCTACGCACGCCGCTCCTATTGGATGACAGGACAGCGTGTGCAGCAACGTGATGACGATGATGGAGAGTGCCGATAATGAAGGGGATCCCGAAGAGGAGGCGCCGGAGCCCCGAGGATAGGTAAGTAAACGGCTATCCGGTGGCAGCTGAAGGAGTCTGCGCTGCCGGATAGCCGTTAATGCGTCGTATGTTGATGCTGCCTTCAACATGCGATGGCCTCTGAGAGGCCATCGTATGTTGAAATGATCGTATGTCGGGGCCATCGTAGGTCGGGGGGTCACTGTACAAACAATCTCTCATGTTTTGTTATAGCTGTAATGCAATTCTAACTGATACATATTCCACATATATCTTATTGCTTGCAGTGTTTTGCTGTTTCTGTGTTTGGATTTGCATTGCAGCCATGGCAGCATGCACCTGCATTGTTATAAAGCTATGTTCACACTTCAGAATGTCCACACAGAAAATTTCCAGAGACTGCGGGCGCCGGCATAATATGCCGGTGCTAGGACCGCACGGGAATGCGTTGTCTCATAGACAGCTATACATACATTCCATGCGGAGTCCGCAGAAAGAATAAACAGGTTCATTCTCACTACTGACAAGGACAACGGAATTTCTGTGGCAGAAACATCTGGCACGAAAATTCCGCCATATGCACAGTGCAGCAGAATCCCATTGAATTCAACTTGACTGCTGCAGCGGAATCTCCGTGTAGTATTCCATTGCGGAATTCTACATGGATATTCCGATGTGTGAACAACAGTTGTTTTGGTTGTGCTGACCATTTTTTTGTATTACCTTTAAGTCATGTGTCCACTAATGCATTCTTCTGTCACATCGAGCCAATAAAAAGTCCCCCCCCTCTCCTCTCACACCATGTAGTCTCACAGGCTTCTATTTACTCTAGATGGACATTTTGGTAACTTATGAGTTTCATGTAGAGTCTACTGTATATTTTGAATGAGCTACAGGAAATACTGTATTTAACAATTTGGTTGTCACTTCCTGTCATACAGTGACACGCCTTGTACCTCACATCTTTTCTTCCTTCCTACCAGTGAGGCATTTCATTCCTCCTTACTAGACTGTGGAAATGTTCCTCAAGATCTTAATCTACCAGACATCACTCGGGACTTGCTGGATATCATTGGTGAGCACACAAAGATGGCGGTAACCCTATGTAACAAACTCTTATGTCAGACCACCCAATACATGTTTCCCTATTAGGCAGTTCAGGGTAGCAATTTGACTAGCAATTTCTAAGTGGAAATTTCCAACCATTTATTCACAGGATTTTCTGTGAATTTAATAGTAAATAGGTCGGGTTGTGAATCCATGCCCCTGTTTTATCTGTCCGTGCCCCTTTTTCGGCTTCTCACAATGCAATGTTGGGTTAGTTAGATTTTCCTGGTGCACACTGTTTGAGAGATGTCTCAGACACTATGCACGAAAATAACTTGGAAAAACCCAACAAAAACTAGTAGGTTTTAGCTTAGTAAATGAGGGGCACTCTGTTGTTCCAAGTTAGGGTGCATTTACACCACATTTCTTACATAAGGGGACCCGATCCGGCTGGCAGATGGGAAATCCGGGCGCTCCCGTATCCCAGCCAGCCCCAATCTCATTTATTTGAATAAGCCGACTGGAGTCAGATAATGCCAGGTCATTTTTGCCCCGTATCCGGTTATGTGACTGGAATAAACTGTGGTATACTGCTGTTTTAGGTTCGTTCACAAAACTGGATATGGGGCAAAAATGAGCCAACCGAAGTCACTATCTGACTCTGGTCGGCTCAATCAAATGAAAGAGATGGGGGCCGGGGCCAGCTGGGATACGGGAGCGCCTAATTTTCCCATCTCCCAGCCGGATCCGATCCCGGTATGTAAGAAACATGATGTGAATGCAGCCTTACACAGTATCAAGATCTGGTGAAGGTAGACTACAGCCATTTAGTAGACTATGTGGAGAATAAGACTCCTAAATATGACTTCCACATAGCAAGTCAGTGGCTCCTTTCATGTAGCCTTTACATTCAGGCACTGCCAGCCGTTAAAGTTACTATTAGTCCTACTATCCCACCTTTTAATTGTTCAGTCCTTGTTTTAAGGGGGCAGAGTGATTAGTCATCACATGGTCACTCATTTAAAGGGGTTATCCAGGATTAGGAAGACAGAGCTGATTTCTTTAAAATAAATAAATAAAAATATCACCACATCTGTCCTCAGGTTGTGTGTGTGGTATTGCAGCTCAGTTCCATTGACAAGAATTGAGCCAAGTTGTAATACCCCACATAAACTGAGCACAGGTGTGGTGCTGTTTTTGAAAGACAGTAGCTCTATTCCTGGATAACCCCCCTTTAACTTGCTCAAATTTCCTTTTATCTTGTTGGACATTAGAGAGCACCAGCTCCCCAGTAATGGCTGAGATCTCACAGAATTTGGACTGGAGCGAGGCTTCTACGTTTAGTCTGGATGTACTGAACCGGACAAAAGATGAAAGGCCACCGACCGCTAAGGCCATCACAGAGTCAGCACCAGGGACTGACCAGGTCATTGAAATTGTTCTGGATCTTGAGGATGACTACAACATCTTGGAAGGAATCAGTAATGTTCTACAGACAGGGACTTACGACTGATACTTCCACCTCTCCCTGGTTTTGTCAATTCTATTTGTTCTCATTTTAATTGTGCAGCCATAATAACAGACTTTTTAAAAATCTACTTGTGTGCCAAAATAAGGCTGTAATTTGATGTGTATTTTGTGGCCTTAAAGGGGTAGTCCAGTGGTGAAAAACGCATCCCCTATCCTAAAGATAGGGGATAAGTTTGAGATTGCGGGGAGTCCGATCGCTGGGGCCCCCTGCGATCTCTCTGTACGGGGGCCAGGCTCTCTGGCCAGATAGCGGGTGTCGACCACCGCACAAAGCGGCGGCCGACATGCCCCCTCAATACATCTCTATGGCAGAGCCGGAGATTGCCGAAGGCAACGCTCCGGCTCTGCCATAGAGTTGTATTGAGGGGGCGTGTCAGCCGCCGCTTCGTGCGGCGGTCGACACGCCCCCTTCCCGCGGGCTGTCGGGGCTCTGTAAAGGAGATCGCAGGGGGGGGGGGGGGGCCATTGGTCGGACTCCCGCGATCTGCAACTTATCCCCTATCCTTAGGATAGGGGATAAGTTGTTCACCACTGGGTTCACCACTGGATATCTTCTTTAACTAGTTTCTAAATGTGTTTTTTTTGGACTATAGTATTTGCTGTAGCCCCCCCCCCAAAAAAAAAAAAAAAAAAAGGTACAAATTATGACAAAAAGGGCTGCAAACCAGTCCAGAAGAACAAAAATGCCTAAAGGACATATGGATATAGCCTAAGCCTACAAGGGGGTAGGATACAGCAGTTTCCTGTTCTCTTGTCACTTTCCCTCATACACAGCTCACTCCAGCAGGAGGCAGTACTGAGCACCAGAGATTGTATGGGTTGTCTAGAACAGTGGTCTTCAACCGGCGGACCTCCAGATGTAGCAAAACTACAACTCCCAGCATGCCCGGACAGCCTTTGGCTGTCCGGGCATGCTGGGAGTTGTAGTTTTGCAACATCTGGAGGTCCGCCGGTTGGAGACCACTGGTCTAGAACATCTTCCCCATAGGGCTCAGCAGACAATGGAGATGCACCTTGGCAGGGTTCTCATATGGTGGCTATGATCTGCCCTACATCAAAGTCAGTCTGGTTTCAGTGTTATTTCTGTTGAAGACAGTTAACTCACGCCCAACTCAAATATATGGTCTGCCGCTAAACCGCACATCCATTGAACATTAAAATGCTTGCTGCTCAAGTTAAGCCCTTAAGGACCAGGCCAATTTTATTTTTGCGTTTTCGTTTTCCCTCCTCGCCTTCTAAAATCCATAACTCTTTCATATTTCCATCTACAGACCCATATAAGGGCTTGTTTTTTGCGTGACCAATTGTACATTGTAATGAAACCTCTCATTTTACAATAAAATGTACGGCGAACCCAAAAAAAAAATAATTTTGGGGAGGAAATTTAAATGAAAAACCACAATTTTGCACATTGGAGGGTTTTGTTTTCACACTGTACAATTTACGGTAAAAATGACGTGTTCTTTATTCTGTGGGTCAATATGATGAAAATGATACCCATGGCTAGATACTTTTATATTTTTGTACCGCTTAAAAAAAAAATCTAAAACTTTTTGCACAAAATTAGTAATCAAAAATCGTCCTATTTTGACCACCTACAACTTTTTCATTTTTGCGTATATAGGGCGGTAGGAGGGCTAATTTTTTGCGCCGTTATCTGAACTTTTTATCGATACCACATTTGCATATATAAAACTTTTATATAATTTTTTATAAATAATTTTTTAATAAAATGTGACAAAGAAGCAGCATTTTTGTACTTTTTAAAAAAAAATTACGTTTACGCCGTTCACCGTACGAGATCATTAACTTTATATTTTGATAGTTCGGATATTTAAGCACGCAGTGATACCAAATATGTTCATTAAAAAAAATGGACGCTTTTTGGGGGTAAAATGGGAAAAACAGACAATTTTTATGGGGGAGGGGATTTTTCCAATATTTTTTTTTTTTTACACTTTTTATGTATTTTTATGATAGGGGACTATCTATAGCAATCCTTTGATTGCTAATACTATTCAGTGCTATGCATGGGACATAGCACTGATCAGTATTATCGGCTATCTCCTGCTCTGGTCTGCTCCATCTCAGACCGGTGTATGACGCCGGGAGACAGCTGGAGCCAGGTGAGGGGACCTCCGGCCGCCATTACAGATGATCGGATCGCCGCGGCAGCGCTGCGGGCGTTCCGATCATCTATTTTATTATGCGCATTGCCGCAGATGCCGTGATCTATACAGATCACAGCATCTGAGGGATTAATGGCGGACATCCGCGCGATTGCGGATGTCGGCCATTACTGGCGGGTCCCCGGCTGCTGATAGCAGCCGGAACCTGCCATGTATGACGCACCGCTCCAATGCTCGCGGTCATACACAGGACGTAAATGTTCGTCCTGGTGCGGGAAGTCCCGCCAAACCAGGATGTACATTTACGTCCGTGGTCGTTAAGGGGTTAAATAACCCCACTGACTTGCTTGTCAGCCACATGTCATCTGCAACATGAGAATCCAGCCTTTACATCCATGGAAGAGCATGACAGTGACTGATCCTCTGGCCACCAGGAACATGAATGAGCAGAGTCATCGTGAGTCATCACCAACTGGAGTAACAAGGAAATTCCATTAACTACAACCTAAACAATTGGGATTCTGCCAGAAGGTGCAGTTAAGAACTCAGTTTCCAGAGACTTCCATCATACAGGACATGCCGTTCCTTTCAGCCTGATCAGGCTCTGCTGTACCCTTATCATCCCTAGGCAGGAGGCAGTGACAACTTTGGGGTGGTACCTGCTTAGCAAGGATAAGAAGTATCTAACAGGGGAGAGTGCAGTATATATCCACATTGCCCCATATAAACACAATATAGTCTCCTACCAACCCATCTTTTGTAAAGACCACTTTTAGAATGCATTTTTGGGTGGTCATCTCACAGTGCATGGGTGCTATAGTGAAATATCTTATCAGCTCTTACAGAATCATGTGACTGGGAGAGATATTGAAGAGGTAGTGACATGAAAAGAGGTAAGAGCTAAAACAGAATAAAGTGAATCAAGCACTGTTGTCCCATTATATACCACACGTCTAGTTTAGTGCCTGGTGTGAACACAATTTACAATGCAAAACCCCAGACACTGAAACAGCAAGGGTTTACAGGTAAATGCGAAAAAGTTAACACTAACCCAGTTCAGCGTACGGATTTATAGACCCGCATCAAAGCTTTTTTAACTGGTCAGAGTATTCAGACCCCAATCTATTACTAAAATGAGCAGCAAATATCTCCCTGCTCCGTGTCTGAGGCCAGCATGTCCCCATATACTTACTTTATAAGTCTGTACTGGTGATTAGCAATGAGCAGCATAGACCATATTCAAATTTGCAATATTTAGCGAATATATTGACAAATATTCATCCTATGTTCACGAATTTTGCATAGTCGTTCACTTTTCCATGTGAAATTCGTAATGAAATTGGCAGAGTGCACGTGAGTGATTATATCTTTCAACTAATTACTTTCCTATTGGTTGCTAGGGATGTTGCTCACCTCAGACAACTGTATTTTCATACTTATTGGCCCACAGGCTAAAAGGAGGGAGGGATCAGTGTCCTTTAGAAGTGCTGATATTCACGAATTTTCACAAACAAAATATTTGCGCTCCACATCAAATCACATAGTAAATACTGGAGCCTTCTTTTGGAGCACAAGCTGGAAGCAGGAGGGGGGGGGGATGATCACTTTATTTACACAATATACATCATTGTGATGTGTACTGTGAAGAAAAAAAAAATGAATTAACGTCATAATAGTTCTATTCTGTATATTCGCAAAATCACGAAGTGCCGATATTTGCGGTAAAAATTCACAATGAGGGGCATTTACTAATCTTTTACTATGTAGTCTGGTTTTTACCCTGTTTTTTTCTACTTCATTTTTGACTATGTGCGACAAATTTACTAAATTGCTGCACGGCATTAATAAATTTGGCACACATAGGCAAAAGTGGGAAATTTACTTCATGTAGTAGAAAAAATAGTCTGTTCCTTTTTCCTGCTGTCTGAATAGGTTTGGCTGCTGGTTTCCTTCTGGATCTTTTGTTTTAGAGTTTTTTTTTTAGCTTTTTCACCACATCTAAATAATTCAATAACTACAGTGGTACCTCAAGTTACAATATTAATTGGTTCCAGGAAAACCATTGTAAGTTGAAACCATTGTATGTTGAGACCATAACTCTATGGAAACGTGGTAATTGGTTCTAAAGGCACCAAAATGTCATCCAAAATAGGAAAAAGTGACCAAGAAAAATAAGTAGATAACTGATATAGATAAAGCAAATCCTTACATATAAAAGTAATAAAGATCTGCTGGGAGCTGTAAATCACTGTCTATGTCAGTGTTTCCCAAGCAGGGAGCCTCCAGCTGTTGCAAAACTATAACTCCCAGCATGACTGGACAGCCAAAGGCTGTCCGGGCATGCTGGGAGTTGTAGTTTTGCAAAAGATGGGGCCACCCTGCTTGGCAAACACTGGTCTATGTAGAGGACAGGAGCTTCTTCAGGGGTCCTGTACAGTACAGGCAATGTCCCAAACAAGTAATGGAGTCGCCCTCACCTGGTGTCCAAAAGAGCAGCTAACCCTGATACAGGTAAAGTGTACAGAACATGTAATACCAGACACCAGTCAGTGCATACACTTCAGTAATACAGGGGTTTTACCAGTGAATGCCCATTTTGATTGGTTGGTTCTTCCAGCCATTGACACGTTTTACAGATCTGGACTGTCTGTAGCATTGTATGTTGAGTCTGGTTTCAACTTACGATGGTCCAGAAAAGACCATTGTATGTTGAAACTATTGTATGTTGAGGCCATTGTAAGTTGAGGGATCACTGTAAATTGTAGTCATGGCTCAGAAGTGGTAAACGGCGTTTAGTGTGTGTGTGTGTGTGTTTATTACATTTTTTTAACACAGTTTTTTTCTCCCTAAATGTACTTACACTTTTTTTTTTTTTGGTTACTTCTTCTACAGATCTGTGTATCCTGTGGACTCCTTCGGATTCAGTGGACTACTTCGATGACCAGCGTTTTTCTTTGCTTGATGTTAATAAAATGGTTAACGAGGGCTTGTGGGGGAGTGTTTTTTGTAATAAATTTTTTTTAAAACCTGTTGTGTTTTATTTTACTTTACTAGACAGGCTTAGTAGTGGAAGCTGTCTTATAGACTGAGTCCATTATTAAGCCGGGCTTAGCGTTAGCCACAAAAACAGCTAGCGCTAACCCCCAATTATTACCCCGGTACCCAACACCACAGGGGTGCCGGGAAGAGCCGGTACCAACAGGCCCGGAGCATCAAAAATGGCGCTCCTGGGCCTAGGCGGTAACAGGCTGGCGTTATTTAGGTTGGGGAGGGCCAGTAACAATGGTCCTCGCCCACCCTGGTAACGTCAGGCTGTTACTGTTTGGTTGGTATTTGGTTGAGAATAAAAATAGGGGGACCCTATGCGATTTTTTAATATATTTAATTATTTATTTAAAAAAAAAACGCATAGGGTCCCCCCTATTTTCATTCTCAGCCAAATACCAACCAAACAGTAACAGCCTGACGTTCCCAGGGTGGGCGAGGACCATTGTTACTGGCCCTCCCCAGCCTAAATAACGCCAGCCTGTTACCGCCTAGGCCCAGGAGCGCCATTTTTGACGCTCCAGGCCTGTTGGTACCGGCTCTTCCCGGCACCCCTGTGGCGTTGGGTACCGGGGTAATAATTGGGGGTTAGCGCTAGCTGTTTTTGTGGCTAGCGCTAAGCCCAGGTTAGTAATGGACTCTGTCTATAAGACAGCTTCCACTACTAAGCCTGTCTAGTAAAGTAAGAAAAAAACACAAATCAAACAAAAATCAAACAAAGAAAAACGCTGGTCATCGAAGTAGTCCACCGAATCCGAAGGAGTCCACAGGATAAACGGATCTGAAATGAGAAGAAAACAAAAAAAATGGGTTAGTACATTTATTATCACCTGCTCACACATCTCCCGCCCCGCATGACTACAACTGCCAGCATGCCCTTACAGTAAGGACATGCTGGGAGTTGTAGTTGTGTGGTGCAGGAGATGTGTGGGCAAGTGACAAGCTTGTCCCCTGCCCCCAGCTGCAGGACTACAACTCCCAGCATGCCCTTACAGTAAGGTGGGGCGGAGGCCGGGCACAGTGTTTCCCAACCTGGGACTTGTAGTTTTGCAACATCTGGAGGCACCCTGGTTGGGAAACACTGTTTTAGGCCAGTGTTTCCCAACCAGGGTGCCTCCAGATGTTGCAAAACTACAAGCCCCAGCATGCCTGGACAGTCAAAGGCTGTCTAGGCATGCTGGGAGTTGTAGTTTTGCAACATCTGGAGGCAACCTGGCTGGGAAACACTGGCCTAAAACAGTGTTTCCCAACCAAGGTGCCTCCAGATGTTGCAAAACTACAAGCCCCAGCATGCCTGGACAGTCAAAGGCTGTCTAGGCATGCTGGGAGTTGTAGTTTTGCAACATCTGGAGGCAACCTGGCTGGGAAACACTGGTCTAAAACAGTGTTTCCCAACCAGGGTGCCTCCAGATGTTGCAAAACTACAAGCCCCAGCATGCCTGGACAGTCAAAGGCTGTCCAGGCATGCTGGGAGTTGTAGTCTTGCAACATCTGGAGGCACCCTGGTTGGGAAACACTGGCCTAAAACAGTGTTTCCCAACCAGGGTGACTGTTTTAGGCCAGTGTTTCCCAACTGTTTTAGGCCAGTGTTTCCCAACCAGGGTGCCTCCAGCTGTTGCTAAACTACAACTCCCAGCATGCCTGGACAGCCAAAGGCTGTCCAGGCATGCTGGGAGTTGTAGTCTTGCAACAACTGGAGGCACCCTGGTTGGGAAGCCTGCGCAACTTACCGACTTCCGTAGGATCCAGCGCTGCACGACACTGCCGCGCGACAGTGCCGCGCTACGATCTCCGACAGCGATCGTCGCTGGAGCCTCGGAAGGGTAAGTGAACTTCTTCGCCGGTCCCCTTCAGCTGTTTAGTTTTGCAACAGCTGGAGGACTACAGTTTACAGACCACAAACCAGTGGTCTGCAAACTGTGGCCCTCCAGCTGTTGCAAAACTACAACTCCCAGCATGCCTGGACAGCCAATGGCTGTCCAGGCATGCTGGGAGTTGTAGTCTTGCAACATCTGGAGGCACCCTGGTTGGGAAACACTGTTTTAGGCCAGTGTTTCCCAACAAGGGTGCCTCCAGCTGTTGCAAAACTACAACTCCCAGCATGCCCGGACAGCCAAAGGGTGTCCAGGCATGCTGGGAGTTGTAGTCTTGCAACATCTGGAGGCACCCTGGTTGGGAAACACTGTTTTAGGCCAGTGTTTCCCAACAAGGGTGCCTCCAGCTGTTGCAAAACTACAACTCCCAGCATGCCCGGACAGCCAAAGGGTGTCCAGGCATGCTGGGAGTTGTAGTCTTGCACCCTGGTTGGGAAGCTTGCGCAACTTACCGGCTTCCGTAGGATCCAGCGCTGCACGACACTGCCGCGCGACGATCTCCGTCAGCGATCGTCGCTGGAGCCTCGGAAGGGTAAGTGAACTTCTTCGCCGGTCCCCTTCAGCTGTTTAGTTTTGCAACAGCTGGAGGACTACAGTTTACAGACCACACACCAGTGGTCTGCAAACTGTGGCCCTCCAGCTGTTGCAAAACTACAACACCCAGCATGCCCTGACAGCCAAAGCCTATGGCTCTCAGGGCAGGAGCCCGGGCTGACATTACAGTGCAGCCGCCCGGGCTCCTCATACGGTCTCCCCGCTACCCCCCTTGTCTCCCGCCCGGGCTCCTCATAAGGTCTCCCCGATACCCCCCCCCCTCCCCTTGTCTCCCGCCCGCGCCGCTCAGCTCCCGCTGCTACAAGACTACAACTCCCAGCGTGTCCTCACTGTAAGGCCATGCTGGGACTTGTAGTCTTGCAACAGCAGACAGATGGGAGTTGTGTGGCGCTGGCAGGTGAGAGGGGGGGGATGTAAATCACTGTAGTGTCCCGGAGCGCAGTGAGGGTAGCGGGGAGAAAGTATGTCGGGGCCCGGGCGGCAGCAGCTTTTCCTGCTCCATGTTGGAGCTGGAGTAAATTTAGTAAATTTTTATGGCCGTTGCGACAGTTTATTGCGCAACTGCGACTGTCTCAGTTAATAAATTCCTGACCACTGCAAGTCAAAACTGAAAACTTGCGTAAATTAAGCGGGAAATTTTTTTTTGACTTTCTAGCTCTTGCTAGGGAAAGTCGCACAATTTATAGGGTAGGCGCAATTGCGACAATTTTGCGCCAAAAATAGTCAGAAAAAAATGACTAAACCCCTTAGTAAATGCCCCCCAATGTGAATATTTGCGTTCAACACTACTGGTGATGTAACAGCTAAGCACGCACTTCTCCTGGCATGTGATCCGTCAGGGTCTGAACACAAACATCAACCAATCTAAAAAACTACAGGTCTACATCATTTTTCTGAAGTAACATAATATCAAACGGCTATGAAGTCAGCTTGTGACTGCCTCCTAAATACTGGTGTACAACAATAAAGGGACCACTTTGTCAGGGCATTGGAGTCAGCGTCAAACAAAATTTTGGGTACCTGGAGTCAGCAAACAATGCACCAACTCAATTTAGATTGGAATAAAAAAAAAAAAACGCAAGTTTAAATGTCCCAATTCACAAAGAGTTCTAATTAATGACATCTCTACTGTAAGAATAGAGACCAATGCATGCAGTGCCTCGTGTAACCACAAAAACACGTTAAGTCACCGTGAAGAAGCACTTTTCATGTGCTTTACTATATGGCACACAACAACAATTAGGAGCGGCAATACTTCTACTTCCATAGTGTTGTGTCCTGCTGTTACAGGGAACCCATGTGTAACCTAGCCTCTCACTGATAAGGGGTTAAGTAAATATGTTTTTTGTAGGACTAGAGACACTTGTATAAGTGAATGGAATGGAGGGTCAATAGTTCAAGACTGAAGCTGTAAACTAGAGATGAGCAAACTTACAGTAAATTCGATTCGTCACAAACTTCTCGGCTCGGCAGTTGATGACTTATCCTGCGTAAATTAGTTCAGCTTTCAGGTGCTCCGGTGGGCTGGAAAAGGTGGATACATTCCTAGGAAAGTCTCCTAGGACTGTATCCACCTTTTCCAGCCCACGGGAGCACCTGAAAGCTGAATTAATTTATGCAGGACAAGTCATCAACTGCCGAGCCGAGAAGTTTGTGACGAATCGAATTTACTGTAAGTTCACTCATCTCCACTGTAAACCATTGGAAAAACTGCTGCCATTCAGCAAAGGCTATAAAAACTTGTAAACTCGATTGTTAGCTTAAAGGGGTACTCATTAGAGATGAGCGAACTTACAGTAAATTCAATTCGTCACGAACTTCTCGGCTCGGCAGTTGATGACTTTTCCTGCATAAATTAGTTCAGCTTTCAGGCACTCCCGTGGGCTGGAAAAGGTGGATACAGTACTAGGAGACTCTTTCCTAGGAATGTATCCACCTTTTCCAGCCCACCGGAGCACCTGAAGGCTGAACTAATTTACGCAGGAAAAGTCATCAACTGCCGAGCAGTTTGCGATGAATCGAATTTACTGAAGTTCGCTCATCTCTAGTACTCCTCCCCTATCCTTTGGATAGGGGGTAAGATGTCTAGGGGTGAACATTTCAGATCCCCATGGTCCCGCTGTTGGGGACCCCCGGGATCGCCGCTGCGGCACCATGCTCTCATTACTGCACAGAGAGTTCGCTCTGTGCGTAATGACGGGCGATACAGGGGCCGAAGCATCGTTACGTCACAGCTCCGCCACACGTGATGTCACGGCCCGCCCCCCTCAATACAAGTCTATGGAAGGGAGAGTGGAGGTAGTCACGCCCCCTGCCATAGGATTGCATTAAGCAGGTGGGCCATGACATCACACTGCTCCGTCCCCTGTATCGCCAATCATTACGCACAGAGCGAACTCGCTGTGTAGTAATAAAAGCGCGGTGCCGCAGCGGCGATCCTGGGGGTCCCCAGCAGCGGGACCCTGACAATCTGACATCTTATCCCCTATCCTTTGGATAGTACCCCTTTAAACATGACTATGGGATTCTACTACGGAAATGTTTAATAAATGCTCCTTCCTGGATCCTCCCACTGCCCTATCTTCAGCAGCAGATCAGCACACAAACTGTTCAATACAGTAGATTGTTGGCTTCCCAGCCAGTAGTCCTGTGGTAATGACATGTATGTTGCCTTTCTTTCCTTCAAGGAATGTATAAAATACATTTGCATATTAATACAGAGGAGTCGGGAGTACAAAAAAAAAAAAACTCTGAGTCGGAACATCTACCGACTCCACAGCCCTGCTTTATGTGCTTCATCTGTGAGTGCGAGAATGCGAGCTGAAAATTCTTAAAGGGGTACTCCGGTGAAAACCTTTTTTCTTTTAAATCAACTGGCGGCAGAAAGTTAAACATATTTGTAAATTACTTCTATTCAAAAATCTTAATCCTTCCAGTACTTATTAGCTGCTGAATGCTACAGAGGAAATTCCTTTCTTTTTTGAACACTGATGACATCACGAGCACAGTGCTCTCTGCTGACATCTGTCCATTTTAGCAACCATGCATAGCAGATGTAGGCTAAGGGCAGCATGATGGCTCAGTGGTTAGCACTGCTGCCTTGCAGTGCTGGAGACTTGGGTTCAAATCCCACTAAGGACAACAATAAATAAAGCGTTATTATAATAACGTCAGCAGAGGGAACTGTGCTCGTGATGTCATCAGAGAGCATTCCAAAAAGAAAAGAATTTCCTCTGTAGTATTCAGCAGCTAATAAGTACAGGAAGGATTAAGATTTTTTAATAGAAGTAATTTACAAATATGTTTAACTTTCTGCCACCAGTTGATTTAAAAGAAAAAAGGTTTTCACCGGAGTACCACTTTAAGCCAGTCATTTATGATGATGACATTTATCCCCACATGCACCAGTCAGAACAATAAAGAAAGTGTAAAGAATCTTTATTAAGGCATACCCTCACACACAACTCCCCCCATTATCCATCCCCCACAGACTGTCTCCAGGTCCATCAGCTTCAACTCTGCACAAATTTTGAGAAGAAGCATCATACGTGACAGTCCAATGGCATCAGTTCTAATGGCTGAAGAGTCAGAGCGATAGAAAGCATGCGGTTTTATGCCAGACGCCACCAGAACAGCGACAGATTGCCGCACTTACATCTTTTCATCAAGATGAACATCCTTCAGTAGCTTTGCAATGTCTTCCCGAATGTTGATTGTCTCAAAACGGCGGCCATATCTCTTGTATGGGACGCCATCTGGTGCAATCAGGAATTTCTCGAAATTCCAGGAGATGTCATTCCTGCGAACCGGGGACCAGATGATGCATTGGGGGTCGCCCATAAGAGACACAGGATCATCACTGGGGTACGGAAGCTGCTCCTTCAGGAAGGTGAAGAGGGGGTGCTCCTTCTCACCGTTCACATCGCACTTCTCAAACAGGGTGAAGTTCGGCTCAAAACCACCACCCGGGCGTACGTGCCGCAGAGAACTCAGGATCTCCTGGTTACTGGTGTTCTCCTGCAGAATAAAAAGAAACTATGCAGTTCACATACAGACCATAGCCTGCACTATATGGCTCCCCATATTATATCCCACTGTAAAGCTTCAGACCACCACAACATTATTACCTGAACTAGGGGTGCTCCATCATAGGGATTTAAAGACAGCTCCAGCCACTCACTTACCCTGTATATTATACTCCTACCTCTATAATTAAGCTATTGCACCCCCTATACCATATATTCCTCCCCTATGTGTATAGTTAGCATAAGCCCCCCCCCCGTCCATTCCTCCCCTATAATAAAGTTAGTATAAGCCCCCCCCCTGTCCATTCCTCCCCTATAAGTTAGTATAAGCCCCCTGTCCATTCCTCCCCTATAATAAAGTTAGTATAAGCCCCCTGTCCATTCCTCCCCTATAATAAAGTTAGTATAAGCCCCCCCTGTCCATTCCTCCCCTATAATAGTTAGTATAAGCCCCCTGTACATTCCTCCCCTATAATAAAGTTAGTATAAGCCTCCTATACATTCCTCCCCTATAATATAGTTAGTATAAGCCCCCTGTCCATTCCTCCCCTATAATAGTTAGTATAAGCCTCCTATACATTCCTCCCCTATAATATAGTTAGTATAAGCCTCCTATACATTCCTCCCCTATAATAAAGTTAGTATAAGCCTCCTATACATTCCTCCCCTATAATAAAGTTAGTATAAGCCTCCTATACATTCCTCCCCTATAATAAAGTTAGTATAAGCCTCCTATACATTCCTCCCCTATAATATAGTTAGTATAAGCCCCCTGTCCATTCCTCCCCTATAATAGTTAGTATAAGCCCCCTGTACATTCCTCCCCTATAATAAAGTTAGTATAAGCCTCCTATACATTCCTCCCCTATAATAAAGTTAGTTTAAGCCCCCTGTCCATTCCTCCCCTATAATAGTATAAGCCCCCTGTCCATTCCTCCCCTATAATATAGTTAGTATAAGCCTCCTATACATTCCTCCCCTATAATAGTTAGTATAAGCCTCCTATACATTCCTCCCCTATAATATAGTTAGTATAAGCCTCCTATACATTCCTCCCCTATAATAGTTAGTATAAGCCCCCTATACATTCCTCCCCTATAATAAAGTTAGTATAAGCCTCCTATACATTCCTCCCCTATAATAAAGTTAGTTTAAGCCCCCTGTCCATTCCTCCCCTATAATAGTATAAGCCCCCTGTCCATTCCTCCCCTATAATATAGTTAGTATAAGCCTCCTATACATTCCTCCCCTATAATAGTTAGTATAAGCCTCCTATACATTCCTCCCCTATAATATAGTTAGTATAAGCCTCCTATACATTCCTCCCCTATAATAGTTAGTATAAGCCCCCTGTCCATTCCTCCCCTATAATATAGTTAGTATAAGCCCCCTGTCCATTCCTTCCCTATAATAGTTAGTATAAGCCCCCTGTACATTCCTCCCCTATAATATAGTTCGTATAAGCCTCCTATACATTCCTCCCCTATAATATAGTTAGTATAAGCCTCCTATACATTCCTCCCCTATAATATAGTTAGTATAAGCCCCCTGTCCATTCCTCCCCTATAATATAGTTAGTATAAGCCCCCTGTCCATTCCTTCCCTATAATAGTTAGTATAAGCCCCCTGTCCATTCCTTCCCTTTAATAGTTAGTATTAGCCCCCTGTCCATTCCTCCCCTATAATAGTTAGTATAAGCCCCCTGTCCATTCCTCCCCTATAATAGTTAGTATAAGCCTCCTATACATTCCTCCCCTATAATATAGTTAGTATAAGCCTCCTATACATTCCTCCCCTATAATATAGTTAGTATAAGCCTCCTATACATTCCTCCCCTATAATATAGTTAGTATAAGCCTCCTATACATTCCTCCCCTATAATATAGTTAGTATAAGCCTCCTATACATTCCTCCCCTATAATATAGTTAGTATAAGCCCCCTGTCCATTCCTCCCCTATAATATAGTTAGTATAAGCCCCCTGTCCATTCCTTCCCTATAATAGTTAGTATAAGCCCCCTGTCCATTCCTCCCCTATAATATAGTTAGTATAAGCCTCCTATACATTCCTCCCCTATAATAGTTAGTATAAGCCTCCTATACATTCCTCCCCTATAATATAGTTAGTATAAGCCTCCTATACATTCCTCCCCTATAATAGTTAGTATAAGCCCCCTGTACATTCCTCCCCTATAATATAGTTCGTATAAGCCTCCTATACATTCCTCCCCTATAATATAGTTAGTATAAGCCTCCTATACATTCCTCCCCTATAATATAGTTAGTATAAGCCCCCTGTCCATTCCTCCCCTATAATATAGTTAGTATAAGCCCCCTGTCCATTCCTTCCCTATAATAGTTAGTATAAGCCCCCTGTCCATTCCTTCCCTTTAATAGTTAGTATTAGCCCCCTGTCCATTCCTCCCCTATAATAGTTAGTATAAGCCCCCTGTCCATTCCTCCCCTATAATAGTTAGTATAAGCCTCCTATACATTCCTCCCCTATAATATAGTTAGTATAAGCCTCCTATACATTCCTCCCCTATAATATAGTTAGTATAAGCCTCCTATACATTCCTCCCCTATAATATAGTTAGTATAAGCCTCCTATACATTCCTCCCCTATAATATAGTTAGTATAAGCCTCCTATACATTCCTCCCCTATAATATAGTTAGTATAAGCCTCCTATACATTCCTCCCCTATAATATAGTTAGTATAAGCCTCCTATACATTCCTCCCCTATAATATAGTTAGTATAAGCCTCCTATACATTCCTCCCCTATAATATAGTTAGTATAAGCCTCCTATACATTCCTCCCCTATAATATAGTTAGTATAAGCCTCCTATACATTCCTCCCCTATAATAGTTAGTATAAGCCTCCTATACATTCCTCCCCTATAATATAGTTAGTATAAGCCTCCTATACATTCCTCCCCTATAATAGTTAGTATAAGCCTCCTATACATTCCTCCCCTATAATATAGTTAGTATAAGCCTCCTATACATTCCTCCCCTATAATAGTTAGTATAAGCCTCCTATACATTCCTCCCCTATAATAGTTAGTATAAGCCTCCTATACATTCCTCCCCTATAATATAGTTAGTATAAGCCTCCTATACATTCCTCCCCTATAATAGTTAGTATAAGCCTCCTATACATTCCTCCCCTATAATATAGTTAGTATAAGCCTCCTATACATTCCTCCCCTATAATATAGTTAGTATAAGCCTCCTATACATTCCTCCCCTATAATAGTTAGTATAAGCCCCCCGCCCATTCCTCCCCTATAAAAGTTAGTATAAGCCCCATGTCCATTCCTCCCCTATAATAGTTAGTATAAGCCCCCTGTCCATTCCTCCCCTATAATAGTTAGTATAAGCCTCCTGTACATTCCTCCCCTATAATATAGTTAGTATAAGCCTCCTATACATTCCTCCCCTATAATATAGTTAGTATAAGCCTCCTATACATTCCTCCCCTATAATAGTTAGTATAAGCCCCCTATACATTCCTCCCCTATAATAAAGTTAGTATAAGCCTCCTATACATTCCTCCCCTATAATAAAGTTAGTTTAAGCCCCCTGTCCATTCCTCCCCTATAATAGTATAAGCCCCCTGTCCATTCCTCCCCTATAATATAGTTAGTATAAGCCTCCTATACATTCCTCCCCTATAATAGTTAGTATAAGCCTCCTATACATTCCTCCCCTATAATATAGTTAGTATAAGCCTCCTATACATTCCTCCCCTATAATAGTTAGTATAAGCCCCCTGTACATTCCTCCCCTATAATATAGTTCGTATAAGCCTCCTATACATTCCTCCCCTATAATATAGTTAGTATAAGCCTCCTATACATTCCTCCCCTATAATATAGTTAGTATAAGCCCCCTGTCCATTCCTCCCCTATAATATAGTTAGTATAAGCCCCCTGTCCATTCCTTCCCTATAATAGTTAGTATAAGCCCCCTGTCCATTCCTTCCCTTTAATAGTTAGTATTAGCCCCCTGTCCATTCCTCCCCTATAATAGTTAGTATAAGCCCCCTGTCCATTCCTCCCCTATAATAGTTAGTATAAGCCTCCTATACATTCCTCCCCTATAATATAGTTAGTATAAGCCTCCTATACATTCCTCCCCTATAATATAGTTAGTATAAGCCTCCTATACATTCCTCCCCTATAATATAGTTAGTATAAGCCTCCTATACATTCCTCCCCTATAATATAGTTAGTATAAGCCTCCTATACATTCCTCCCCTATAATATAGTTAGTATAAGCCTCCTATACATTCCTCCCCTATAATATAGTTAGTATAAGCCTCCTATACATTCCTCCCCTATAATATAGTTAGTATAAGCCTCCTATACATTCCTCCCCTATAATATAGTTAGTATAAGCCTCCTATACATTCCTCCCCTATAATATAGTTAGTATAAGCCTCCTATACATTCCTCCCCTATAATAGTTAGTATAAGCCTCCTATACATTCCTCCCCTATAATATAGTTAGTATAAGCCTCCTATACATTCCTCCCCTATAATAGTTAGTATAAGCCTCCTATACATTCCTCCCCTATAATATAGTTAGTATAAGCCTCCTATACATTCCTCCCCTATAATAGTTAGTATAAGCCTCCTATACATTCCTCCCCTATAATAGTTAGTATAAGCCTCCTATACATTCCTCCCCTATAATATAGTTAGTATAAGCCTCCTATACATTCCTCCCCTATAATAGTTAGTATAAGCCTCCTATACATTCCTCCCCTATAATATAGTTAGTATAAGCCTCCTATACATTCCTCCCCTATAATATAGTTAGTATAAGCCTCCTATACATTCCTCCCCTATAATAGTTAGTATAAGCCCCCCGCCCATTCCTCCCCTATAAAAGTTAGTATAAGCCCCATGTCCATTCCTCCCCTATAATAGTTAGTATAAGCCCCCTGTCCATTCCTCCCCTATAATAGTTAGTATAAGCCTCCTGTACATTCCTCCCCTATAATATAGTTAGTATAAGCCTCCTATACATTCCTCCCCTATAATATAGTTAGTATAAGCCTCCTATACATTCCTCCCCTATAATAGTTAGTATAAGCCCCCTATACATTCCTCCCCTATAATAAAGTTAGTATAAGCCTCCTATACATTCCTCCCCTATAATAAAGTTAGTTTAAGCCCCCTGTCCATTCCTCCCCTATAATAGTATAAGCCCCCTGTCCATTCCTCCCCTATAATATAGTTAGTATAAGCCTCCTATACATTCCTCCCCTATAATAGTTAGTATAAGCCTCCTATACATTCCTCCCCTATAATATAGTTAGTATAAGCCTCCTATACATTCCTCCCCTATAATAGTTAGTATAAGCCCCCTGTACATTCCTCCCCTATAATATAGTTCGTATAAGCCTCCTATACATTCCTCCCCTATAATATAGTTAGTATAAGCCCCCTATACATTCCTCCCCTATAATATAGTTAGTATAAGCCCCCTGTCCATTCCTCCCCTATAATATAGTTAGTATAAGCCCCCTGTCCATTCCTTCCCTTTAATAGTTCGTATTAGCCTCCTATACATTCCTCCCCTATAATATAGTTAGTATAAGCCTCCTATACATTCCTCCCCTATAATATAGTTAGTATAAGCCTCCTATACATTCCTCCCCTATAATATAGTTAGTATAAGCCTCCTATACATTCCTCCCCTATAATATAGTTAGTATAAGCCTCCTATACATTCCTCCCCTATAATATAGTTAGTATAAGCCTCCTATACATTCCTCCCCTATAATATAGTTAGTATAAGCCTCCTATACATTCCTCCCCTATAATATAGTTAGTATAAGCCTCCTATACATTCCTCCCCTATAATATAGTTAGTATAAGCCTCCTATACATTCCTCCCCTATAATATAGTTAGTATAAGCCTCCTATACATTCCTCCCCTATAATATAGTTAGTATAAGCCTCCTATACATTCCTCCCCTATAATAGTTAGTATAAGCCTCCTATACATTCCTCCCCTATAATATAGTTAGTATAAGCCTCCTATACATTCCTCCCCTATAATATAGTTAGTATAAGCCTCCTATACATTCCTCCCCTATAATATAGTTAGTATAAGCCTCCTATACATTCCTCCCCTATAATATAGTTAGTATAAGCCTCCTATACATTCCTCCCCTATAATATAGTTAGTATAAGCCTCCTATACATTCCTCCCCTATAATATAGTTAGTATAAGCCTCCTATACATTCCTCCCCTATAATAGTTAGTATAAGCCTCCTATACATTCCTCCCCTATAATATAGTTAGTATAAGCCTCCTATACATTCCTCCCCTATAATATAGTTAGTATAAGCCTCCTATACATTCCTCCCCTATAATATAGTTAGTATAAGCCTCCTATACATTCCTCCCCTATAATAGTTAGTATAAGCCCCCCCGCCCATTCCTCCCCTATAAAAGTTAGTATAAGCCCCCCGCCCATTCCTCCCCTATAAAAGTTAGTATAAGCCCCATGTCCATTCCTCCCCTATAATAGTTAGTATAAGCCCCCTATACATTCCTCCCCTATAATAGTATAAGCCCTGTACATTCCTCCCCTATAATAGTATAAGCCCTGTACATTCCTCCCCTATAATAGTATAAGCCCTGTACATTCCTCCCCTATAATAGTATAAGCCCTGTACATTCCTCCCCTATAATAGTATAAGCCCTGTCCATTCCTCCCCTATAAAAGTTAGTATAAGCCCCCGTCCATTCCTCCCCTATATGACATCATTAGATCCATTATAGTGACGTCAGGCGTGTACAGCAGCCCGCGTTACCTTCTCACCTGGTGTCCGAACTGATTGCAGGGAAAGCCCAGGACCTGCAGACCCCGGGCGCCGTACTCCGACTGCAGCCCGTTCATCTGCGTGTAATCCCGGACAGTCGTCCCTCAGAGAGACGCCACGTTCTCAATGAGCAGCACTTTCCCCCGGTACCGGGCCAAAGGCACCAGTTCCCCGGACAGGAGCCGCGCCGAAAACTCATACACTGTACGAAGCGACATGGCGGAGTGTGAATAGCATGGGGGAGCAGCCTCTTATATAATGAGACGAGGAGACACACCCACCTATCAGAAATTGGCCAATCACAGGAGAGCTCTTTGTAAAGGGGCGGAGTGAAACATATAATCTGTAGAACTATAAATTCGAGGAGTCGCGCATACTATGAGGGATCATGGCGCGGGAATCAGTCCCTCAGAATGCCAGATTTAGGGGCTCTCTATAGAGAAGTCAGTGCGGAGAAGAACATGACAACTACTCTGGCAGCCATTGTTCACCACTATAACAAACTGTCGTCACCACATAGTGGACCATTTCATTTCCTCAAGAACTGTGCGTGCTGTCAATGACTGGAAACAAGGGTTACCTTCAAAAGCTGGAATCCCCCTCTGGCTTAGCCCTGTTCACATAGTTGAGGGTTCGTAGCAATATATCAACCATTAGTTTGGGGAGGGCTATCTGGTGCAGAATTTATATGAGGGTAAAAACACACATGAGTGCAGTTGCCCATAGCAACCAATCAGATTCTTCAATTGTTAAAAAGGTGTCTGAAAAATAAAAGAAGCAATCTGATTGGTTGCACAGACTGCATTGCTGCCCCCATAGGGTATGTTCACACTACGGTATTCCGCGGTGTGAATTCAACCAGGCTGAATCTCTGCTCGCGGAATTCTGCGAGCGGAGATTCCGTTCACACTCTGTAGTGTGAATATACCCATAGACTGCAATGCATTTCTGGGTGGATCTTTTGGAATATTTGCTCAGAAATGCATTGCCATCTATGGAGACGGCATTGTAGTCCGAGCGGTCCTAGTGCCGCCAGTTTGATCTCTGGCAGAAATTCCTCAGTGTGAACCTAGCCATATGATGGGGTTGGTCACATGCTGTACGTACTTCAGAAATTCTGCTGTTAGGCTCCATTTTTTTTAAAATATTTTCCAGTTTTCGTGATTTAGCAATTCGGGTGTAGTTGCCAAAACTGGCAAAAATTTAAAAAAAAGGCAATTTAACCACGGAATCACAGAAGTACTTACAGCATGTGACCAATCGTGACACAACTGCATTGGGGGAGATTTATCAAAACCTGTCCAGAGGAAAAGTTGCAGAATTGCCCATAGCAACCAATCAGATCACTTCTTTAATTTTTGAAAAGGCCTCTGCAAAATGAAAGAAGCGATCTGATTGGTTGCTATGGGCAACTGGCCAACTTTTCCTCTGGACAGGTTTTGATATATCTCTCCCATTGTGTTTTTTTTATTCTAAAGGTATGTTCACATGACCATTGTTCTATGAAGAATTTTATGCACATTGCATTTTGTATAGGTTACAATGTGGATTCTGCTTGGTCTTGCAGACTGTAGATTTTCTTCTCAGAAATTTTTGGGCAGAAAACTAAAAATTCTGCTCAGTAAGCAAAAGTCCTTGTATGATGGCAAAAACCAAAACAGAAACAATTCCGAACAGACGCTCGGAAAGTCTGTTGTGTAAACCCACCATAAGGGTTCTATTAAGGTTTGCTACGGATTTGATGCTCCATTGACTTATTTGGTTATATTAATTTACACAGCATTAAAGCATTAGTGTCATTAATGAGAACATTTAAAGAAAATGTCAGTGTAGTAATGTGCCCTAAGACCTATATGCATAATAATATGCATGTGTTAATATGTAAAATGCCTTTTGATCTATGTATTACTGTAATGAGTCTTTCTGAATTTCTCTGAGAGGCTGAGGGGGCGTTTCTCCTGGAGTATGATGAGCTCCTCTCCCCTCCCCGTCATGAGGTCTGCACAAACATTTTTATATTTTCAAAACTTTGCAGCCATGGTGCAAGGACAGAAGAAAAACCTACATTTTGTGCCAAAAAATAAAGATTTGTGACCTCAGCTTTGTGCATGCTTTTTATAACCCTAAAGCAGCCATGTGGAACCTATATGGTGAAAATACACAAGAAATAAGTTCATAAAATGACCAAAGAAAAACCGTTTTGAACATAAATAATAGTTAAAGGACAACTGCAGCGCTAGCAAATTAGGTCCCAAATGTAATAAGATCACAAGTTATATAAGTTTATAGATGGGATCCATTACCTGGCTGGTCCCGTTTCTCCGCTATGCCGCCACCGGAAGTAATCTCCTGGTCCCCTAACGCGCGTAGCGTTGACCTATTATTCTCTATGGAGCCGCCATCTTGGTCAATGCTACGTCACAAATGCCCATAATGCGACGGGGGGATTGCTTCACTCCCCCTGCCGCTCGTCGTGCTGGCCCCTCTCCTCCCATCTTATAAATATTCATAATGTTATTATGCGCTCAGCCCTGATTGGTTGAGCGCACAGTAGGGGCGGCTAGTGCTGGGCGGTGTCAAATGTGCCCCCGCGAGCGCGATCACTACCATCACCGCTAGCGGGGTCCCTGTGCCCACTAGCGGTGACACAAGAATGCCTCCCGCGAGCGCTACCATCACCGCTAGCGGGGTCCCTGTGCCCACTAGCGGTGGCACAAAAATGCCTCCCGCGAGCGCGAGCGCTACAATCACCGCTAGCGGGGTCCCTGTGCCCACTAGCGGTGTCACAAGAATGCCTCCCGCGAGCGCGATCGCTACCATCACCGCTAACAGGGTCCCTGCGCCCACTAGCGGTGTCACAAGAATGCCGAGCGCTACCATCAGCGCTAGCGGGGTACCTGTGCCCACTAGTGGTGTCACAAGAATGCCGAGCGCGGCTCTGTTCCCCGTCCCTGTCAGCTCTCAGGGTACGGGAACAGATTTAAAAGCCTCGCGCGCAGCTAATAGCGTAGGGCTGATGCTAGGAGCCTGCCTACGTTAGCCCTACGCTATTTGCGTAGTGCTGCGCCTGCGCAGTACTACGTTAGCCGCGCGCGAGGCTTTTAAATCTGTTCCCGTACCCTGAGCGCTGACAGGGACAGGGAACAGAGCCGCGCTCGGCATTCTTGTGACACCGCTAGTCCCTGTCAGCTCTCAGGGTACGGGAACAGATTTAAAAGCCTCGCGCGCGGCTACCGTAGTACTGCGAATGTGCAGTACTACGCAAATAGCGTAGGGCTAACGCTAGGCTCCTAGCGCTGCCTACGTTAGCCATACGCTATTTGCGTAGTGCTGCGCCTGCGCAGTACTACGGTAGCCGCGCGCAAGGCTTTTAAATCTGTTCCCGTACCCTGAGAGCTGACAGGGATGGGGGAACAAAGCCACACTCGGCATTATTGTGACCCCGCTAGCGGTGATGGTAGCGCTCGCGGGAGGCATTCTTGTGACACCGCTAGTGGGCACAGGGACCCCGCTAGCGGTGATGGTAGCGCTCGCGGGAGGCATTCTTGTGACACCGCTAGTGGGCACATGGATCCCGCTAGCAGTGGGGATGGATCGTGCTCGCGGGGACACTGGCTGACAGGCGCAGCGGGGGGACACAGTAAATGGATTAGCTTCTATCAGGCCACAGAAGCGCACTTGGACAAGTGAGGGCGCCGCGCTGGGCTCTACAATTCATCCGGATGGAGAGGGAGGGGCCCGATGAGCTGGGAGGGGGAGGATGGGAGGAGATAACCACAAGGGAAGGAGCTGTGGGTGTCACTTTATTATAATTTCCTGGGGGGGGGGGAGGAGAGGAGGGGGAGAGAGCAGCAGCTAACAGTAAGCTGGCACCGGGAGTCATGGGAAATGTAGTCTTCATGACATGGCTGCTTACTGCTACAGGTGCAATTACAAGAGAATGGCTGGGCCAAATTTGACAAATGAGGTATCGTTGGAAAGGTCTTTTTTATGTATGAGCGCTGCAGATGTCCTTTAAGCACCTTGTATTGCTTATCACTGTGCATGTGAATGCTCCTCTTCTTAACCCTTAATTGTTGGGGACGGAGGGCGTATGGATACGCCCTCACTTCCCGTCACTTAAGGACGGAGGGCATACCTGATATCTATCAGCAGGCATCCCGTGGCAATGCCTAGGGGGGTCCTGAGACCCCCCCATTTCGGCGATCGCGACAAATCGCCAGTCAATTCAGACCGGCAATTTCGGGCCAATGGGGTAATTGGTGACAGTATCGCCCGGAAAATAACAGTGATCGGAGCTGTCACAGACAGCTCCGACCATGCTAAAGGATAGGAGTGAGGTGGCAGTGCAGCCACCTCCTCCCATCCCCTGCCATTGGTCGATCAGGCTGACGACCAATGGCAGTTGGGGGCAGGAGGGTTAAAGTTTAAAACAGAGGGGGAAGACCGGACTTACTGGAGCGGCATTAGTGGCAGCGGGAGAGATCATCGGGCGGCGGCTGCCGAGACATCAGGAGTGCGGCTAGAAAGTGCGACGGAGGAGGCTGCAGTGAAGATTGCTGGTAAGTGATCTTCACTGTGGCCTTCTAAAAGTTGCAAAACTACAACTCCCAGCATGCCCAGACAGCCTTTGGCTGTTTGGGCATGCTGGGAGTTGTAGTTTTGCAACATCTAGAGGGCCACAGTTTGGAGACCACTGTGTAGTGGTCTCCAAACTGTGGTCCTCCAGATGTTGCAAAACTACAACTTTCAGCATGCACTGACTGTCTGGGCATGCTGGGAGTTGTAGTTTTGCAACATCTGAAGTGGCACAGTTTGGAGACCACTATACGGTGTTGCAAAACTACAATTCCCAGCATGCCCAGACAGTGAGGGATGCTGGGCAGTGTAGTTCTGCAATATCTGGCCCTTCATATGTTGCAGAACTAAAACTCCCGGCATGCTAAAACTGGGTCTACAAGAACATGCGAGTGTAAAAAATGAAGATTTTGAATTTTCTCCTTTACCTTGCTGCTATTCCTGTGAAACACCTAAAGGGTTAACACACTTTCTGAATGTCATTTTGAATACTTGGAGGGGTGCAGTTTTTATAATGGGGTAATTTGTGGGGTATTTCTAATATGAAGACCCCTCGAATCCACTTCGAAACTGAACTGGACCCTGAAAAATTCGAATTTTGAAAATTTTGTGAAAAATTGGAAAATTGCTGCTGAACTTTGAAGCCCTCTGATGTCTTCCAAAAGTAAAAATATGTCAACTTTATGATGCAAACAAAGTAGACATATTGTATATGTGAATCAATATATAATTTATTTGGAATATTCATTTTCTTTACAAGCAGAGAGTTTCAAAGTTAGAAAAATGCAACAGGTTGAGAGAGGTTTCCGCACGGTTGAGAGAGGTTGTGCAGTGCGGGACCTCAAACGAAGGGCCTTCTCTCTGATATTTATGCTACGATTTTAGCCCCCCGAGATGGTGAAGCCCCTTCTCATAGGTATATGTCCCTCTGGGAGGAGACCTTGTGCACTACCATTACTCTACCGCAATGGAGGTTCATCTGGGAGAGGGCATCCAGGGCTTCCATTTGTACAGCCTATAAGGAAACCCAATTTAAGCTGTTAATGGGCTGGTATCACACGCCCGCCCGTGTTGTTGAACATTCTGAATCCTAGTATTCCCCCTCAGTGTTGGCGCTGCAGAGTTGGCCTGGGTACAGTCTTTCATATTTTCTGGTCTTGCCCGCTGATTGTGCCCTATTGGGAAATGGTGAAGTGGGTGGTGGGGGAGGTCTTGGGGGTCCAGGTTCCTGTGGATTCCTTGGTCTATTTATAATTTCTCTCTTTTAGACCTCTGGCTAGGAGGCCCTTTAAGCTCTTTATGCAGATGGTCCTGGCGGCCAAAACGCTCATTGCTATGCATTGGAAATCCCCCCTTCGAGGCAGATCTCGTGGCTAGAATACGGGAGATGTGTTCTCTAGAATCTCTCACTGCCTCCCTTAATAATACTGTGTCCTTCCTCCTGACAGTTATGAAGCCCTGGGATGACTATGTGGACCGGCAACCTCCTTAACTGCCTGACACCGCCCCCTCCCTCCCTTCTGGCCTGCCTATCCTTTCTCCTTTCCCTTGTCTGTTGTGTCTTTTTTTCTGTTGTCTATAGTTTGTCCTTGTCTTGTCTGTCTGTTGTGTTGCAGTTAACCACCTATGTGTACCTATTGCTAGCTGGCGAGGTACGATCCTGGAGGAATATAATTTCCTGCCTAGCTTATTTCCAGCTCTCGTTCTCTGGGAATGTTTGAATTTTACAATGTTGTCATTTGCACCCCTTATGTGTTCTCTTACTTCTGTATTGGAAACTTCAATAAAAATTTACAGTTGAAAAAAAAAAAAAAATTGTCATCTTTTTATAAATTTTTTTATGATATAAAAAGTGACCAAAAATACGCTATTTTAGAATTTGGAATGTTTTTGCGCGCACACCATTGACCGTGCGATTTAATCAACAATATCTTTTTATAGTTCGGACATTTATGCACGCAGCGATACCACATATATTTATTTTTATTTACACAGTTTTTTTTATGGGAAAAGGGGGGTGATTCAAACTTTTATTAGTGAAGGGGTTAAATTACTTTTATTAACTTTTTTTCACTTTTTTTTTTGCAGTGTCATAGCTTCCATAGGGACCTATAGCACTGCACACACTGATCTTTTACCCTGATCCCTGCAAAGCCATAGCTTTGCATGGATCAGCGTAATAGGAGGTTGATTGCTCAGGCTTGGAGCAATCAAACGCTGATCGGACGCGACGGAGCAAGGTAAGGGGGCCTCCGCTCGCGTAATAGCTGATCGGGACATCGCGATAGTCCCGATCAGCCTGATTGAGCTGCCATTTTCGACATGGCAATCAACTTTGATCGCCGCATCTGAAGGGTTAATAGCGCGTGGCACAACGGTCGGTGCCGTGCGCTATTAGCCCAGGGTCCCGGCTCTGAATAGCAGCCGGGACCGACCCGGTGTGATGCAGGGTCACAGCGTCAATCTGATTACATACACTGATAAATGCTATGCCATAGCATAGATCAGTGTTATCAGCGTTCTGCTGCTGCAAAGTTGATTGCGGCATCTAAAACGGGAAAACACTGTTGCCAGTTCACTCAGTGGGCTGTTTGGGACATTCGCGGTGTCCCGAACAGCTGAGAGGGCAGCGGGAGGGTGCTTAACTTCCTTTCCGCTGTCGGATCGTCACTCTGCTGCTCCTTGCCTGAGATCCAGGCTGGAGCAGCAGAGCACCGATAACACTGATCAATGCTATGGGACTAAAATCAATCAATCCTTTTGGGGACTAAAAAAAAAAGTGTAAAAAGTAGAAAAAGTTTGAATCACCCCCCTTTTCCCATTTAAAAAAAAAAATAAATCTAAATAAAAAATAAACATAAGTCGCATCACTGCCTGTGTAAATGTCCGAACTATAAAAATATAATGTTAATTAAACCACCATCAATGGCGTACACGTAAAAAAATTCCAATGTCCAAAATTGCGTATTTTTATATAAAAAGTGATCAAAAAGTCCCATCAAAAACTAAAAAGGTACCGATAAAAACTACAGATCACGGCGCAAAAAAATCAGCCATGAGAAGATGACAATTTTACACACACTTATTTTGGTGCATGTAGTTAGTAAAATAAAACCTATATAAATTAGGTATCCTTGTAACCATATGGACCTACAGAATAAAGATATGGTGTCATTTTTACTGAAAAGTGCACTGCATAGAATTGGAAGCCCACAAAAGTTACAAAATTGAATTTTTCTTTCCAATTTTGCCCCACATAATATTTTTTTTCTGGTTTCGCCTTCGTTTTGTGGTGAAATTATTGATGCCATTATAAAGTAAAATTGGTGGCGCAAAAAATAAGCCATCATATGGGTCTGTAGGTGATGAGGAAAAAACAAAAGTGCAAAAATGGAAAAATCCTGGATCCTTAAGGGGTTAAGGAAGTATTAAAGGGGTACTCCGATGCTAGGACATCTTATCCCCTATCCAGCTATCAAGCCCCCTCCCGTAGGCTTACATTGAGGAGCAGAGCGTGACGTCACACGGGGGCGGAGGCGTGATGTCACGCCGTCGGCCCAGTGGTCGCCGGGAATCAGACCCGGAGCGAACACGCTCCGGGGACTGATTACAAACGGGGTGCCGCGTGCAAGATCACGGGACTCCCGCGATCTGGCATCTTATCCCCTATCCATTGGATAGGGGATAAGATGTCTAAGCACCGGAGTACCCCTTTAAATGGAAAAAAAAAGTTGTTTCTAATGAAAGTAACGCTTTAAATCCGAAAAACATGGTACGTGTGAATATATACTTAAGGCTTGTTCACACGAGTAGATTTAGTTTCAAACTCCGCTGTGAGTTTGATAGGTGCGGGCTGTCCGCAGCTAATTTTCAGCAGAAGAATCTCTGCTGCAGACCCCATTAACTTTAATGGGGTCTGTGGCGGACTCTCTGCAGCAGAAATTCTGCTGCGGACATCCCGCCCCTTTCAAACTCGCAGCGGGAAACCTGCTGCGAGTTTAAAACGAAATCTGATAGTGTGAACGAACTATAAGACTACGTTCACATGGCCGAAATTGTGTGGAATGTCTGCTGCAAAATATGGGCAGACGTAACGCACTTGACCACTCGGAAATGCGCCGTCTACGTAGACAGCAATTTATTTCCGAGCAGAGGGGGAGATTTATCAAAACCTTTGTAGGAGAAGAGTGACATAGTTGCCCAGGCCTCTGAAAAATTACAGAAGCAATCTGATTGGTTGCTATGGGCAACTGCACTACTCTTCCTATACACAGGTTTTGATAAATCTCCCCCAGAATACACAGAAACATTGAACAGCTTCAATGCCGTGTGAACATAGCCTAAGGGTTGTCATGATGAGTGCTGATCTCACCTTTATATGGCTCAATTATCATCCAAGTGGGGCTCCAGAGTTAGCTGATTGCACTGGGCCTTATAAGCCAATACTTAGCCCATATAATAGGGCTCTAAGGAATGCTTATACACAAGGCAGTGCCAGTGGACCTCATGGCTCAGTCCAGAATTTCCAGCCCAAGCTGTAATGATAAATAAATAATCTTCTATGCACACCACCAACCTGTGTGGCACCTAATTCTAGTCACAGGTCAATACGGATTCCTTTATTGCAGTCACTGGTGCGCAGGACACCAACCGCTCCAGGGGTTAATTTCTTTGTTTACACTGACGTAAAGTCATAAAATCGTAATTGTTCTCTGGAAGTTGAGTGGGAGGGGAAGGGTCATTGAGTGGATACAGAGCATCACGAGAAAAAAAAAAAGTATTAAGGGCAATATTTCTTTTTATGGTCCATGACAGCAAAAGCCAAGATGGTGGACTATAAAATGGGAATTCATAAGGAGCAGCAGTTTTCTGATAATCTTTATTTTATCACCAACCTCTTTACCTGTAGTTTATAATCATCTGTCCTTTCTCATTTCATTTACTGACCTCACATAGTAGCTGAACTGCAGTGTAAAGCAAGGAGGAGGGACAAAACAGTTGACTAGTTCCAGAGATATAGGACCTCATCAGGGGTAACATGTCTGACACAAAATATGCACCACTGGGGCTCACAATCTAAATTCCAAATTACGCTATCAGTATTGGGGGGGGGGGGGTATTTATAAATTTTGCCTGTTGACAGTTTCTTTTTACCCTTTTTTTTTCACTTTGGTTTTCGTGGACATGCACCAAATTTATCATTTGGTGCAAGTTGTTAGTAATTTTGGCACAAATGTTGAAATCAGCTGTTCACAGCGCCTTTTACACAGAACTTGCCGCCACAGAGGACGCGTATTTTACCCTGTAGAGAAGCCATTTCGGAGTCCCTCCTGCAGTATATCAGCAAGTGACGTGAGTTATTTTCTTTTGTGGGGTTTATAGCCACCATGTGAAATGGATTTTATTTTCAACTTAAGTAGTTTTTTTTTTTTGTTACTTTAGTGCAGTGGTTTTTAACCTGCGGACCTCCAGATATTGCAAAACTACAATTCCCAGCATGTCGTTGGCTGTCCGGGCATGCTGGGCGTTGTAGTTTTGCAACATCTGGAGGTCTGCAGGTTGGAGACCACTGCTTTAGTGCTTACCTTTCCTGAACCTGTTTGGCCATGTCCAATGCTGACTCAACGGAGGGTGAAGGTTCCTCAGAGACAACTATGTCGCAGGATAGTATTGAGCAGCCCTGGAGGCATCGCTGCTTTCACAAAAAAGGGATTTTTGTCTTACCGTAAAATCCTTTTCTCGGAGGATCCATTGGGGGACACAGACCTTGGGTGTATGCTGTTGTTGCTAGGAGACTTGACACTAAGGAAACCAAAAAAGTCGGCTCCTCCCAGCAGGATATACCCGCCTACAGAGCCTGAGGTAATCCGTTTAATCCCCAAGTAGTAGGAGAGGACCGAGAGGCAGAAACTAAGACCAGTCCGAGGCAACGAGAACAAAAAATTTACTGAACACACCCTCGGACAGGTAACCAAAAACCGTAACACCAAAGAAAGGGCGGAAGCTGTGTCCCCCAATGGATCCGCTGAGAAAAAGGATTTTACAGTAACACAAAAATCCCTTTTTCTCTATCGGTTCCATTGGGGGACACAGACCTTGGGACGTACCAAAGCCATCCCTAGGGTGGGTACAGAAAACAATCAAGGGGCAAGCTGGCCACCGCCGCCTGCAACACCTTATGGCCCATACTAGCATCAGCAGATGCAAATATATGGACCTGGTAGAATCCAGTAAAAGTGTGCAAGGACGACCAGGTAGCCGCCTTACAGACTGAGAGGCTGAAGCCCTGTTATGGAGAGCCCAGGAAGCTCCGACAGAACGCGTGGAGTGAGCTGAAACCCTGAAAGGAGGGGGCGTCTGGTTGTGGCGGAATGCAAAGAGGTCCACATCTGGAGTTCCCCAGAGGTCGCAGTGAATTGCCGAGATGGCCGGAACCCTAAGTTCCGCCCAAAGAAGAATCCTGGAAACCTCGGCCATCGCCTCCAAGCTGCGAGTGCTGCCCTGGCGATTGATGTACGCCACTGCAGTAGAGTTGTCCGACTGGACCCCGAACTGGGTGGCCCTGGAGAAGGATCTCCCAATGTAACAGGCAAAGGTAGATTGCCCTCAGTTCCAAGATGTTGATCGGGAAGTGTGTCTCTCTGGGAGACCAAAGGCCCTGGACTGTCCGGTCTCGGAAAACACCCCCCCAACCCGAAAGGCTGGCAGCCGTCGTGACCACCAGCCAATGGAGGGGCAGGAAGAAGCGCCCCTGAAGAAGTAGGGGGGAGCGGAGCCACCACAGAAGGGAGCGGCAAGATGTCCAAGGAAGAACAATCTTGTGATCGAGGAACAAGGGAGACTTGTCCCACCGTGATAGAATCGTGAGTTGAAGGGGTCAAAGAATACGAACCCCCGACAGAAGGGTCACCCGTTTGTCCGGCGGGAGGTGCACCCGGGCGGACTGGGTGTCAAACTGAAGTCCCAGGAAAACCAAGGACTGAGTGGGGGATAAGACGGACTTGTCCTGATTGACTAACCAACCGAAGAGAGACAGAGCCTGAAGAGTGAGACTCTCTAGATTCTGGTCTCTGGACGGAGGTTTAATGAGAAGAATGTCGTCCAAGTAAGGAAAGTTGGTGAATGCCCTCGGAGCTGTGACCAGGCCGAAGGGGAGAGTCACAAACTGAAAATGACCCTCCGGAACAGCAAAGCGGAGGAACCGCTGGTGTCCCGGAAAAATCGGAACATGGAGGTAGGCGTCCCTGATGTCCATTGAGGAGAGTTCACCGTGTCGGTCATGTCTGTGCGGTCTTCTGAATCAGAGGCAGGAGCCTCATCAACTAGTTCTCCAGGAAAGTGGGAACAGTGGAGGCAGCTTTAGAAGAAGGAGACACTGACCTGGTGCGCCGTTCAGGGGACCCAGAATGGCGACTCGGGGAGCGTCTTAGAAAAGAGCGACGCTTGCGGAAAGACGTAGCAGAGGGGCGATGCTCATGAGAGGAGCGCCTATGTCTGTACAAAGACTCCAGAGAGGAGTCAGAGGAATGACCCCTATTACGCCTGTGAGAGCGTTTAACATAGGGTGAGGGAGAGCGAGTCTCTCGAGGAACAGTGTAAGGAGGACCCTTTCAAGGCAGTCACCACGGGACGGGAGACCTGCACCAAGTCAGAGAGACAGAGAGGGATGACACCCATATTGGAGGGGCAGCAGAGCCCACTGGGTCTGGGGGAACATCCTGAGTAGGAATACCCGGGGGGGGGGGGGGGGGGGTCAGGAGGTGCAGTGGTGCAGGGGGAACAGGTGGGCTCAACAGACCCAGGCATTTTAGAATTGCAGTCCTTGCCAGAATAGTAGGTGACCAGGGCCCCAGGTACCTGCTTAGAGGGAGGAACAGTTCTGGGCTCGGACATGAGTAAAATAAAACAGTCTCATCAGCGTCCGTGTCAACTACCAGGCAGCTGCTGTGAGAGAGAGAGAAGCAGGGGCAGCAGGACCAATGAGAAGAGAGGGGCCGGGTTAGACTAGGGCGCCTCCGATTGGTCCAAAAGCTCCCCTGCCTGTTCCCATTGGCTGTAGTGATTTTGCGCCTCTGCACTCACAGACTCATAGACTACCAGGGAAGGTAGCCCAAAAAAAAAAAAACCCTTTATTTCCCATATATCAAGAAAATGTGAATTTAAAAGTGCAATCTTTATTGGATTCGGGTCGCACTTAATGGTGTTTTAAAAATATAGAGCACCATATCGTCCTACTTGTTAGATTCTATATATATATATAAATTGGACCAACTGGTCTATGGATTGAATGCACACTGGAGCGGAGAAGAGGTGCCTGCAGACCACCTACATTCAGCGCTATTGTAGGACAATGGAGCTCAAAGTTAAAAACTTAACATGGCCCCCCTCGACATGTTTCACTGCCTCAGCAGCGTTATCAAGAGGTAGATAGGCTACCTTCCCTGGTAGTCTATGAGTTAGTGGTCAAATTCCACCCTCCATATATTGGTCTCTACCAGATATGTTGTTCTGCACTCACAGGGCGCGAACCCCGCCGTGAGAGGAATGATGTCATCGTGGAAATGGCGAAAGCACCACCGGCAGCTTACTGCCGAGAAAGTGAAAGTAAACTGTGCCCCGAACGCATCGGCACACGATGCGGCCAGAGCACAGGAAATAGGCAGAGTGAGACAGCAGCCGTGGCTGCTGAAGAAAATACAGAACTGCCAACGTTAAAACACTGGCGTCCAGAGAGGAGCTAACAGTCTTACACCACTGACCACCAGCCCCCCAATAAAGTAATAGGAAGCCCCTGCCTAGATAGAAAGAGAGGGGGAAGAGCAGAGCCACCTCAGAAATGCACACATTAGCTGATAATAAAGAGGAGTGGAACTAAAACAGGGGGTCTCCAGAGGTTGCAAGTCCCCAACCTGTAAGAAAAGGAGGGGGGGAATACTCACCTTAGTCAGAAGAACTTACCTAATGAAGTCTTTTGATGAAGTCTTCAGTCAGCTTTTAATCACCTGCATCATGACGGGCTGTAAAAAGCGAGACGAGCAGGGAAAAGTGGGGTACAACCCCAGGCGCTGACCGTTGGCGAGAGGGGGTTGACAGTACATCCACGATGTCTGTGCCCCCTCAATCGCAAATGGGGAAACAGTGAACGCTATTGTTCCTGAGACCCCACCTGAAAACAGGAAAATAAAAGGAAATAAGAAACTAAACGTCCCTAATCTAGAAAAATAAAAAAAGTTAGAGCAGGTCTGGGGAGAACTCCAGACTAGTGTCCATCTCCTGCAGACACTAAGCTTAAACGGATTACCTCAGGCTCTGTAGGCGGGTATATCCTGCTGGGAGGAGCCGACTTTTTTGGTTTCCTTAGTGTCAAGTCTCCTAGCAACAACAGCATATACCCAAGGTCTGTGTCCCCCAATGGAGCCGAGAAAAACATTGTTTTATGTATTTTGACGCCTTTACATTTTCTGACATTGCTAATTGTGTTTTCCATGTGCAAAATTTCTTGGCGGTGATTTGCGCCAAAAAAACGGGATTTGCGCCAAAGATCGATTGGCGCAAATGATGAATTACTGACTAAAGTTAAAATCACACACAGGACCATGTGATTTTGAGAAAGTTGTAAAAATTACAGTGGAGAAGATGTGCCAAGCTTTGGCACAAAAAGACACTGCGCCAAAGTATTGCGCCAAAGTTATGTGAAAAAAAAACAACATAAATCCTTTGATAAATACCCCCCTATATATTTGGAGTAGGAGAAAACTCATGGAAACAAAACATCCAAATTTTTTGGAAATGTTGTCTTTAGTCAGATTCTTCCTGGCCACGATCTCTCCTCTTCTTGTCACTTTGCAGGGGGAGGTAATATAAATAATACATAATCCATAAAATGGAGGCACGTTACCCTGATCTATCACATATGCTGCTCCCACTGCCATGTTCTGTGGCACACTAGAAAGTCTTAGGAATCATTCTTCTATATGCGGATAAGAATCCTTGAAGGAAAAAAAATGTTTTAGCATTTACCGGTAATAACGTTTCCTCAAATCATGGTCCTAGAATGTACAGGAAACACGAGAGGTTAAAAGCCCCTCCTCTTCTTACCATTTGCCACTAAAAAGTGCAGGATTTTACATATACGCCACTGACCGTGCAGTTTCCCCACGATCGGCCCAATTAGCTCCGCTGAACTACAGTGTATTTTTGGAATTTTAGATGCTGGGATCAACTTTGATCACAACGTCTAAAAGGGTCAACGCCCTGCATCGTCCCGATCACCGGTGTCCAGCATTAGCCACAGGTCCTGGCTGCTGGTAGCAGCCGGAACAAAACAGATATGAAGCAAGCTCAGCTCCTGAGCTTGCTCCATAGACCCGCCGTGCGTCCGTGCTGTATATATATGTATATGGCGCAGGACATTAAGAGCTCATTTAATAAAGAAAACTGCTCATGAAAATCCCACCACTAGGGGTCCCCATACCTACTAAATATTGGTGATAGGCATAAAAATAGATGTATATGGTAAGGATTAGGTGCTGAGAAACACTAACTTTTTTAAGTTATTTTTGTAGGATCAGACAGGTATGCTCTCAAGTGCCACGTTGTGCAGAGTGTCTCTTATGCATGTACGACGTTGATAAATGGCAGTAAATGCCAGCGACACGTTATTGTGCGGGTCTCTGGTGATGTTTGAGTAATAAGATAGGATCAAGTTTTTTTTTTTTTTTTTTTCAAGAATAATTTTTATTGGGTTTCATAATGCACAGACAGCCGGGAACACCCAGTGAGGGTCAAATAAAGAAAAAAAAAAAAAAAACATAAATGAACAAACAGCATGATGCAGTAACATCTCTAGTGTCCATCCTGTGATAAGATATAGCCATAGAAAGTGCAAAGTCCACAACCTGTGAAAAGGCAAATAATACGCAAGGCATATTGTACCCAGTAGGGCACTAATGGAAACTGAGTGCCAATGGGTCTAGGTCGATGTTGTAGAACTCGACAGGAATCAGGGAGGGTAATAGAGAGGTCCGGGAGAGGGGGTAGAAACTGGATCGGGACGGTAGTAGGGGGGGGGGGGGGGCGGAAGGGTAGGGGCGGGAGGTAGGGGGGGAAGGGTTAGAGGAAAGGAGGGGGAAGGTTCGTTAGAGGAGAAGGGTCAAGGAGCGTGAAAATATCGGGAGGATATCCAAAAGGACCATTTAGTTTCAAACTGCTGGTAGGAGGAATTACCGAGTGAGATTATTTTTTCATAGGAGCATGTGAGATTGATGGTGGCTATAACATCTAATATTGTAGGGACTTTCGTGGACTTCCAATCTCGTACTAATACAGTCTTAGCTATGGCACACATAATGCAAAGGAGACCCCTGATTCTGGGTGGAAGCATAGCAAGACCCAGTAGAAGGAGCACCTGTTGGGGAGACCAGTTAACATAGTCAGGGAGGACCTCAAGGAACAGGTCCCTACAAGCTATCCAGAAACTTTGAATCATTGGGCACGACCATAGTATGTGGAACAATGTGCCTTTGTCACCGCATCCCCTCCAACAGTCGCTAGAGGTCAGGGGGTATATACGGGCTAGCCTATCAGGCGTGTAGTACCATCTAAGCGTTGTTTTTGTGATAGCTTCAATGTGGTTAGTGCATTTAAGATGTTTCCTGGTCATGTGAAATGCCGACATCCACTCCTCCTCCGTGAAGTTGCATCCCAAGTCCCTCTCCCAGCTCCTTAGTATATGAAATTTGCGAAACTGTGCAGTCTGTTGGAGAATGTTATAGAGGGGTTTCAAGCCTTTCCTACCTCTAGAGACATGCAAATAGGTGATCGGGTCTCTATAGAGGGACGAGTGTGTCAGAGAAGTTACCAGGTGTCTAATTTGTAGGAATTTAAAAAAATCAGAAGGGGGAAGGTCGTAGGTGCAGCTTAAATGGGAAAAGGTCTGGAAGTTATTGGAGTCCATCAGATCCCCCACTGTAGACACCCCCCTATTTGCCCAAAGCCTAAGGTCCGTGTCAGGCAGCATAGCTTGTAAAAGGGTGAAGGGCAATGCTTGTTTCAAGTGGGAGACATGTGAGCTTGCAGTGCGGTGAAATAGTGACCAGGCTCCTAAGGAAGCGGAAACCACAGGGCCCAGGTGTATGGGGGCAGGTATGTTCCAGAACGGTGTCAGGAGTAAGTCAGGTAGAGAAAACGGGTGGGACATGAATTTCTCTATCTGAAACCAGGGGGTAGAGTCAGTCAGCGTAAACCATCCCGATAGGGAGGACACCATTGCAGATAAATAGTATGATTTCAAGTCAGGTAAGGCTAAGCCTCCCACCCTTCTATCCCTAGTTATGATGTTGCGGGCTATCCGTGGTTTCCCATGGGCCCAAACAAAGCTCGTAAGCATAGAGTGGGCTCGGCGAAAATAGTCATCTGGTACACGCAACGGCAGGGTGCGGAAGATATACAAAAATTTGGGTAGGAGTAGCATTTTGAAGGTAGCTATCCGTCCTGTCCAGGAGATGTCGTGTTTGGCCAATCTAGTCAGTTCCATGTGCGTAGTGGACAGAAGAGGCAAGTAATTCAGTTTGTAAAGGTCAGTGGGAGAGCGGGTTAGGGTGATGCCTAAGTACTGAATCCCTGTGGATTGCCAGTCAAATGTGTAAGTGGATTTCAGCGTGGAAAGTATTGCAGGAGGGATATTGACCGGAAGGGCTTGGGTCTTGGAGGAGTTTAGGTGGTAATATGAGAGCATGCCGAAGTGTTCAAGCGTGGACATTACTGTCGGTAGGGAACGGTCTGGGTTGGTGAGCGTGAGGAGTACATCATCCGCATAAAGGGATATAGTGTGGGGCCTCCCTCCTATCTCCACTCCAGTGATGTGTGGATTTTCCCGAATAGCTTGAGCTAAAGGTTCCAATGCCAAAATGAATATAAGGGGGGACAGGGGGCAGCCCTGCCTCGTGCCATTCGTGAGAGCAAAACTAGGGGAAAAGGCCCCATTAACATACGTCTTGGCGGAGGGATTATTGTAGAGGGCTGAAATCGCAGTGAGAATAGAGCCGCTAAATCCCATTCTCCCCAAAACCGAGAAGGCGAACGACCACCGGAGGCGATCGAACGCCTTCTCGGCGTCAAGAGCGAGGGCTAGAACAGGGAGGTTCCGGGCCACAGCATGGTGTAGAACCCCCAACACTCGTCTGGTATTATAATAGGGCTGTCTATTAGGTACAAAACCAACCTGGTCTGGAGCGATCAAAGAAGGCAACAGGACGGCTATGCGATTGGCGATAATTTTAGCAAATATTTTTATATCCAGATTAAGTAGGGAGATTGGGCGAAAATTGTGGGCAAGTAGGGGGTTTGCCCGGTTTAGGGATGGTGACTATAAGTGCTTGCATGTTTTCACCAGGAAATGCACCAGAGTCCAGCACCTCCTGGAAAAATCTGCAGAGATGGGGGGTAAGAACCTCATTAAATTGCTTATAATAATGGCTAGCAAACCCATCTGGTCCGGGGGCTTTACCTCTGGGGAGTTTTTTGATCACTAAAGATATTTCTGGAGGAGTAATAGGGGCATTGAGGGTGAGAAGTTGTGAAGGGGTCAGGGAAGGGAGATGTAGGGAGGACAGAAATGTGTCAGTCAGGTCTACGATATTAGAGGGGGTTGGGATAGAATCCCGTAAATTGTACAAATCAGCGTAGAAATCTCTAAAGCTGAGCGCAATTTCAGAGGGAGTATACAGTTTAGCACCCGTGTGTGGATGGAGGATGTAGGGGATCCTGGATCTAGTGTGCTGCACTTTCAGGCATGCAGCCAACAATTTCCCTGCCTTATTGCTCTGTGAATAGTGGGTTGCTTTAGTTTTACGAAGTGACTTCTCGTAGGAAACTAAGAGGAGGGTTCTCAGATCCTGTCTAAGGGATTGCAGTCGTGTCGCTAGGTGGGGAGAAGGGTTATTCATGTTTTCTCTCTCCACTTGACGCAGAGCAAGGAGAGTCGCTGTCAACTGGTCGCTTCTCTGACGTTTCAATAATGTCCCCTGTTTAATGAATGACCCTCTGATGAATGCCTTATGTGCGTTCCACACTATACTTGGGGGTACCGGGGAGGATTCGTTTAGTGTGAGGTATTCGGAAAGGTCTTTCTCAATTTGGGACCGAGAGGGGGGGTGGGAAAGGAGAAAAGGATTGCTGCGCCACAGGAAGGTAGGGGGAGAGCTCAAGTGTTCAGCGAGCGTGAGGGTGATAGCAGCATGGTCGGACCATTGGATAACCTCAACAGAGGAAGAGATAGCTAGGGGAAGTACTTCTCTATCCGTGATGAACATGTCAATTCTGGAGTACACATTGTGAACCCCAGAGTGGAATGTATAATCGCGTTCCAGCGCATGATGTGCACGCCAAATGTCAGAGATCTTCTCTCCAAAGGAGATCAGCCAGGGATGGGGGATGTCTGGAGAGGGAAGATGTAGTGTCAATATGAGGGTCTACTGTGATGTTGAAGTCTCCACAAAGGATCAACTTACCCTCTCTCACAGAGTTAATTTTACGCATGAGGGAGCGCAGAAAGCGTAGTTGGAAAGTATTAGGTGCATAAAGAGATACTAACTTATAAGGAACATTGTTAAGGGTGCACACTAACACAACAAATCTACCCGATGGGTCATCAATTTGTGTGGTAATGGAGAAGGCCACTGTATCTCTAACCGCTATCGCTACTCCTCTCGTCTTGGTATGGAAGTGGAAAACAAGGGGATACAGTCTGTGGGACAGTCTGGGAGCGTCTCTAGGAAGCAAATGGGTCTCCTGAATGCAAAGAATATCCCCTCCTAGGGCAATAGCTTGTCTCCACATATGGGAGCGTCTCATCAGGCTATTGAGGCCATTGGCATTCATACTAATAATTTTAAGGACCATTATACAGTAATAAAAAAAAGATAGCATGAATAAAATTGAAGGTCTGGCAGCATGGAGAGGGGTCGCCTCCCAGCGAGGGCTCCCCCATCTCAACGACACAGGTTGGGTGCAGCACAGGAAAACAAGGATGGCTAGCATGGATGCAAAAGTTTAACAACAAAAAACCAGAACTAAACACAATGTAAAGGATACACAAGATAGGATCAAGTTTTATAATACAGTTATCAAGCACAATAAGAAAAGGATGACATTTAGCTAAAAAAGCTTGTCTTTCCACTTACTATCCTAAAAATAGCCCCTAGAAAAAGGGAGCCTCCAGCTGTTTCTAAATAACTCCCAGCATTGTAGTTCTGCAATACCTGGAGAGTCCCTGTTTGGGAAACACTGCTCTAGTGCATTTTAGATAAATTACAGCACTGGGCACAACATTATCTAAATGGGATGATGCATTTCACATCTGCCACCTAAATGCCCGATCAGGGCACCATTCTTCCTGCTCAATATCACTTTCTTCTGCACAATACCAAGTGCCATTGAATCACATTACGCTGTTTCTCACAATGGGGATGGCTGCTTTGGGGACGGAGAGTAGCTCAATCTTATGTCGATGGGATCTTGAACAGGTACATCCTTAATTTGATACATCTACTATATTGAACTCCCAGGCAGTCAGAGCATTTACTCACTGTGACCTCTTAAGTCTAAATAAGTCAATTTTGACCATTTCGTTCTTCCAAGTTAAGAAGCGGTGTATATGTGTGTATAATATATATATATATATATATATATATATATATATATATATTTATATATATATATTTATATATATATTTATATATTTATATATATATATTTATATATATTTATATATTTATATATATATATTTATATATATTTATATATTTATATATATATATTTATATATATATATATTTATATATATATATATTTATATATACACATATATATATATATATATATATATATATATATATATATATATATATATATATATATATATATATATATATATATATATATATATATATATAGTGCCCCATCTTTGAGTTTGTTCTTAGACTTGGCACACTAGAAAGTGCCTGCCAGATTCACACTTAATGCACCTGTTGCAACCTCAAAGTGACAGTCTCCTATACACCAGGTTGAGCTTGTAGCCAATATCTAGGGCTGGGCAGTACGACCAAATGTGTGTATCACTTTTTTTTTTTTTTTTTACTTTCGGCGGTTCCACGGTACTCCCCCCTCCCAATTATCAGCCCAGCACTTTTTCCATCAGGGTAAATACTCACTTGTCACCCGCTAGCGCTGCCCTCCTCGTGCTGTTTGTTGTGGCCGCCGGCGCTGACACAAGGTAAACAAAATAAACGAATGGCATGTTCCGACGTCATCCTTACGCTGGGGACGAGAACGTCGCCGCAGCGATGTTCTGCCTCGGCCGCTGATAGGCTGAGCCCACTGTTATGTAAGGAGCTCTGGGTGGCTTCTTACATAAGTGCGCTCAGCCCTGCCCTACCAATCTCCATTTCAGAGTGTACAATTAGACTCAGTTTACAGCATACTTCCATATGACCTGTATATAAGTCACCTAGTGGCAGGCAGCTACTGTATGCGAGTCATAATTATGTACTTTTCACTGCATCTGTCACTTTTAATTGCACTTGCACTTTTTCTTTTTTAAAGCACATCAGGCCCACCATTACCTTTTGTCACATGCATGGTATGCTTTTCTGATTCTAATATATAATTACAGCCAATATGTGCTGTTTACCACACTTTCACTGCCTTGGAATTTCACGTGAATGCTTCATCGGTTGCTGCTTTGTCCTTTTTATGAATTGTGATTTTATATATATTTTTTTGATTAATAAAGTATACGACTATATAGTACGTGTGGTCAGTTACACCAATTGTTTGTAGGTTGGTAGGCCATAATAAACCTGGTGATATTTTAGGCTGCATTCTGCCATCTATTATCTCCTTAACAAAACAGCAAACCAGACCTACAACAGCGGAAAGGAAAAAGCAACCCTTCATTAGACATGTGGCTCCCTCACCACAGTGCACATGTATATGGCAGGCTGCTATGATAGCCCATCCCTAAAGGCTTTAGGATCACCCTAGCTTACCTGTACAATGACTGTGCAGAGCAGCACAATGGCACCACCAGCCAGTACCCATTTTTGACCCCAGGTTCCCTTCTGCCACATTCACAACATATAAATGTCATTCTCACAACTCTTCTTCAACTCTTTTTTATTGTCAAAAACACTTTATTAAAAAAAAAAAAAAATCTTACCCAGAGATTACAAGTAACAGTTAGAAATTCCAATTATACAAAACATGAGCGCTACATTTGCCGGAGACAAGAGAGCGGGGGAAGAGCAACATGTTACCAAAAAGGAGACTACTCCCAACATGTGGGGGCTGCAGGCAAAAGGTTCAGGCCTCTGCTAAATGAACAACACAGCATCGCCTCTTGTCACTAACCGTGGGAATCACTTTCAGCACCTATACTAGAATCCTTGTAACAAACCAAGTTCTTTACCTGCCCTGCAGCTGATGCCAAACTATCCCACTGACTATTCATGTCTGATATAAACAAGTCTATAGTGACCCTGCATTATTAGACCATCTGCTCGAGTTGGACAAGTCAAAGCTTCATGCGAAGCCTCCTGTACAGTTTTCTTTAACAGTGCTTGTCACGAACCACCTCTGCCAGATCCTTACATTGCTCTGTAACTGTTTGCTATATGCAGCACTGGAGAAATGTTGATCCCCCAATCCTCACTGTGTGCTATAAAGAAACTCCCTCCCCCGTGGCACCTGAATATACACTAAGAACCACCCCCCGCATCGACCTCTGTCTGTTCTTATGGATTGTGGCTACAAATAACCCTCATCTGCATTCCAGGTAACTTCTCCATGACAAATGCAATGTCACAAGACAAAATTATTTTATTTACCAGTGCCACATAAAAAAAAAAAAAAAAAAAAATTATAACTCACAAAATGAGCCTTGCAAATTAACCCTTTCAAGGCCAGGGAAACTCCTTTATTACAGGTAAACCACAGTACTCAATATCCAAAAGCTGCATTAAGTAGCAATCCAAAAAGTAATGCAACTTGCGTAGTGCTGCACTGCCCATCAACATGAGCATCTGTGAAGGGTATCCATGAACAAAAACTTAGTGGGGGAGGCAACTAAGGGAAACACATTGTAGCAGCGTCTGACCAATCAGTAGGCTGCTCCTGAACCAACAGCGCCAGTGGTGGGTGGGGTTCTCACAATGCAACTGAGGCCCCGGGCACATGCGCCCTCATGACTCGGAATGTAGGAGTTAGTCTGCTGCTAACAGTGAAGTTACATAGAATAGATTTATATATAAAGAAAATGTTGACTTTAAATACTGATAGCAAGACGACTTTTTTTCTTATAAAATCTCAACTCATTACAGAATAAATGGAAAAGACAGAGGCCGGTAAGAACACTCTAAAGATTAATAAACATCACTTCAGGGGTTCCTGTGACAGATGCTGTGCGCTGACGTCCTGTCTCACAGGGGGAGGGGGAGGTGTCATGTGGTGTGCAGGATGGTCATCCATTAGATCAGAAGGCACGTAGTTTTCTTCTTGCCACGTCTTGCTTGCAAGGCAGCCCGCGTGGCCAGCTCAAACACTTCCCTGACGCCGTCCTTTGTCTTTGCGGAGCACTCCATGTAGCCATAAGCAGAGATCCTGTTGGCCATATCACGTCCTTCTTCAGGTTTAACTGGTTCCTGATATGAACAGAAGAATGAGAGAAACCAGAAGTTCAGATGCAGCAAACCACCATCTGCTAATTATACAGATGTTCCTTGGAAGTGTGGGGGCCAAGAAAAGAAAAGCTGTCCCCCACAGTAACCAATCTGGTTGCAGTTTTTTTTACTGGAATCTGACTAGTCCCTGCACATAACTCCACTAGAGCTACAGGGAGGAAAAGCTGTGTCATTTTTCATACAGTCTGAGGTAATGTTAGCCAACAATTAGCTGTGACAATATTGACTAGCATTTATAAGCCCAAGGAGGAGACATCCTGCGTTTGCTGACAACATACAAAACCCCCACACATCACATTGATGTCAATATTAAGAGGAACACACATTGTCCCCTTCTACGCACCTGCTTCATTTTTGTCAGCTCCCGGCGAGTGTGCTCATCATTGCGCAGATCCTTCTTGTTTCCAACCAGGATAATGGGCACATTAGGGCAGAAGTGTTTTACTTCAGGGGTCCATTTCTCTGGGATATTTTCTATGAACATAGACATTACAAGTTAAGAGAAGAAGACTGACCAAGCAATAAAAACAAAAAGGTACAAGAACTGCCCCAAATGATATGTATACATCTGATGCCGTCACAAGACAATAGCCACAGAATTGAGAAGACAAGTTATAACTCCTTAGTTTAGTGGCTCAAAGTACTCACTGGGAGAAGGTCCAAACACAGGGCAGCAGTACCATTCCCAGAGCATGTGTACCTGACACTTACCTAAACTATCTGGACTGTCAATTGAAAAGCACATTAATATAACATCTGTGTCTGGATAAGACAGGGGCCGCAACCTGTCGTAATCTTCCTGTCCAGCTGTGTCCCAAAGGGCCAATTCCACCTAAGAGCAACACGCAAAACAGTTAACCATTGGAGACCTGTACAATAGCACTCCCCACCTACCCCAACCTGGCTCCAGCCACAAAACCTACCTGCTTCCCATCCACTTCAATATCGGCCACATAGTTTTCAAACACTGTGGGTACATAGACCTCTGGAAACTGGTCTTTACTAAACACAATCAGGAGACACGTTTTTCCACACGCTCCATCACCGACAATCACAAGTTTCTTACGAATGGCTGCCATCACTGCATAAAAAAACAACACAATGTCAGTAAGGAGCAGACAAAGCAGCAATCATGGTTTATACAGACTACTCCATGGTGCATAATTTTTCAGGTTGATTCCCACATACAGCACAGAATTATCACTCATCATTATTAATAGATCCAACACCTACTGCAAAGGTTAAAAATAATGTTTTTGCCTACAGCAACTGGATTTTAGACATCATGTTAGTACAAAACCAGAAGAAAAATGTGAAGCATTGCAAAGAATCTCATGTTCTGGGCAATGCAGCATTACAGCTGAGGCCTTGATGTACACAGGTTGAGGTCAGAGGCTCAGAAAACCCCATAGGTCCTGGACACAGTATATAGTGCTTTACATAGAAGTAATTATAGAAAAGGGAGTGCTGAACTAAACCCCCCATGAGAGGTCACTTTCTAGTGTTCTGATATCAGATACATTTTAGGGTGCCTACCGTCAGTAACCCTCAGTACTGTATTATGGGATGTATGCCAAGCCAGCCTTTGCTCATTATGAAGTTCTCTTTAAAAGTATACTTGTCATGGGGAAAAAACTTCACATATCAAACATTTGGGGGAGAATTACTAAAGTCTGTGCAGAGGAAAAGTTGACCAGTTGTCCATAGCAACCAGCTTGCTTTCATTTTTTAAAAAAGGCCTCCGAAAAATGAGATAAGCGAACTGATTGGTTGCTATGAGAAACTCAGCAAATTTTCCTCTGTACATGTTTTGATAAGTCTGCCCCTTGGCGTTTAGACCTATATGATCCTTAGAATAAGTGGTGTAAGTAGCGGACTACCACACGCTGCCGCCCTGCTGTATAGGACTGAGCCATTCCCATAGACTTGCATTATGTGATAGTCAATGTCGTATGGTTTAGAGCCAGGAGACAATGCACTTAGTGCCCACTTCTACCGGCTCTATTCAGTGATTGGTCTGTCTTTAAAACAAAATAAAAAAAGGTTTTGATCTGTCACCATCTATGAAATCTCAAGAGATATTTTTTCTTCAACTTGAAAAGCTTCTTAAAGGGGTATTCCAGGAAAAAACTTTTTTTATATATATATCAACAGGCTTCAGAAAGTAAAACAGATTTGTAAATTACTTCTTTTAAAAAATCTTAATCCTTTCAGTAGTTATGAGCTGCTGAAGTTAAGGTTGTTCTTTTCTGCCTAAGTGCTCTCTGATGACACCTGTCTCGGGAAACACCCAGTTTAGAAGAGGTTTGCTATGGGGATTTGCTTCTAAACTGGGCGTTTCCCGAGACAGGTGTCATCAGAGATCACTTAGAAAGAAAAGAACAACCTTAACTTCAGAAGCTCATAAGTACTGAAAGGATTAAGATTTTTTAATAGAAGTAATTTACAAATCTGTTTAACTTTTGATATATAAAAAAAAAGTTTTTTCCTGGATAACCCCTTTAAACACCATGATCCTTGCTCGGAGGATGATTTACTGCAAACATGAGAGAGGGTGCACCTTTTCCTTAACAGCGATGCCAAAGTGCATTCATTCTTTACTGTTTGTTCATTTAAGGAAGAATCTTTTTTCCATTTAGTTGCCATTGTAAGAAGGTAGCAATGCTTAGAGCAGAGTTTTCGGGGTACTCCATTGTAAACGTCTTATCCCCTATCCAAAAGGATAAAGCTTGCAGCTTCTGCCTTTGTGACATCACACCACACCCTCTACATTCATGTCTATGGGAGGGGGCGTGACGGCTAGAACCGATCTAACATCTGATGTTTACAGCGGAGTACCCCTTTAAACCCTTAAGGACAATGGACGTAAATGTACCTCCTAATGTGCTGGTACTTCGCACAACAGGCCATATTTACATCCTGTACATGAGCACCGGGTGTCATGCACGGCAGGTCCCAGCTGATCATGGCAGACATCAGCGATCCGCTGATATCCGCCATTAACACCTTAGATACCATGATCAATACAGATCACGGCATCTGCGGGAGTGTGGCGGATATAATGGCTGATCTGATCATCTGCAGACATAATGAGTTAAAAAATAATAAATAAAATCCCCCCTCTCACAATAAATATTTGCATTGCCGCATGTGTAGATGTCCAATCTATAAAAATATGCTAATGATCCCAAACCATGAACTGCGTAAACATAAAAAAAAGGGTCACATATACACAAAAGTGATACTTTTGGGGGGAAAAAATATATACGGGTTATTGCACCAAAAATGATCCCTCATAAAGCCCCGTATAAGGAAAAATTAGAAAGTTATAGGTGGTCAAAAAAGGGCGATATTAAACATACTGATTTTGTAAAAAATAAAATAAAAATTGGGGGGGAAAGTAGTACAATAGAAAAGTATGTAAAGATTGGCATCATTTTAGTCGTATCGACCCACAGAATAGAGAAAACAAAACCCTCCAAAACTAGCAAAAATTTGATTTCATTTAAAGTTCCTCATACAAAAATTTTTTTGGGGTTGCCGTACATTTTATTGTAAAATGAGGTGTCATTACAAAAGTACAATTGGTCGCGCAAAATACAAGCCCACATATGGGTCTGTGGATAAAAATATAGAAGAGTTATGGATTTTAGAAGGCAAAAATGCTCAGTTTATTGCGGCTTCTAAATGCAGCATTGCTGGTAGCTCAGCGGAGCTGACCGGGACGTCCGCGGTAAAATAACGGGACTTGACCAGCTGAGTGGATGCCGGGAGGGCCCTTACCTGCCTCCTCGCCATCCCATCGGTGCTCTGATGTCCCCAGCCAGCCATGGCTAGAGCAGCAGAGCACCGATCACACCGATCAACGCTGAGCCAAAGCTCTGCAGTGAACAGTATGTAATCACAAGATTGCATGGCCCTATTGGGACTAAAAATTAAAAAATAAGCGAATTAACCCCTTCCCTAATAAAAAAAAAAATGTGAATTACTCCCTTTTTCCATTTTTTAAATAAAATATTGTAATAAAAAACAAACATGTGGTACCGCCACGTGCCTGAATGTCTGTACTATTAAAATATAAAGGTTAAATTGCATGATGGCATACATGTAAAAAAAAATAAAAGTCCAAAATTGCGCATTCGGTTAATCATAAAAAAGCGATCAAAAAGTCCCATCAAAACAAAAATGGTATTGATTAAAAACTACAAATCACTGCGCAAAAATGAGCCCTCATACACAACTATATGCAGAAAAATAAAGTTATAGGGGTCAGAAGAGGACAATTTTCAGCTAACTAATTTTGGTACATGTAGTTTGAACTTTTTAAAAGTAGTAAAATTAAATAAAACCTACATACATTGGGTATCCTTGAAATCGCATGGAACTACAAATAAAGATAAAAGGTTTCATTTTTACCGAAGTGCGCTGCGTAGAAACAGCCACCAAAAGTTACAAAATGCCTTTTTTTTTATTTCACCCCACAAATAATAATTCTTTTTTTGATTCGCTGCAGATTTTGTTATAAAATAAGTGATGTCATTACAAAGTACAATTGGTGACGCAAAAAAAACAAGCCCTTACATGTAGGTGCAAAATTGGAACACTTTATGCTTTTTAGAAGGGGAGGCAGAAAAAAAAAACGGCCTGGTCCTTAAGGCCTGATCAGACACACACGTAAGAGGGCATTATCGGCATGGTAATTGCCGATACAGATAATGTCAAAAATCGTGAATATCGGCCATACCAATAATCGATCCCTATTCAGAAAAGAACAATTTTAAAGTATACTAATTTTCATAAAGTTATTTTTTTAAAGTGTACCTGTAGTCAACAAAAACTTTATATAATGTAGATAATGCCATTATATGTATATTTGTTAGGGATCGACCGATATCGGGTTTTTTAGGGCCGATACCGATAATCGGTGGAGGTTAGGGCAGATAGCCGATATCTTATACCGATATTCCAGTATAAGTTATCGGCTATTTATCCCCCCGCGACACCGCTGCAGATCATTGATTTAAAGCGGGCGGTTTAAATCAATGCACTGCAGTGGCTTTTGCGGTGCCATAGGCCGCTGCCACCAGCTTCTCTCCCCCTGCCTGTCAGAGTGGTCCGGGCCATCCATCCTTCCTGTAGTGTCCGGCGGCTTTCCGGGTGGAGGGTGAACCGGTCCGGGCTGTCCTTCTCCGGGGTCCTCTTCTCCACTCCGGGCAGGCTCCGGCCTAGTAACGCAGCATAGACACCGCCGCGCAGTGACGCCCGTGCGCAGCGACGCACCTGACGTCACGGCGTAGCGGCGTCTATGCAGCGTACTAGGCCAGAGCCTGCCCCGAGTGGAGAAGAGGACCCTGGAGAAGGACAGCCCGGACCGGTTCACCCTCCACCCGGAATGCCGCCGGGCACTACAGGAAGGATGGATGGCCTGGAAAACCCCCATTACGGGCAAGTAAAAACATTTTTATTGACTCGGAGGGGCCCGACCGGTATAGCGGTATGGGCAAAAATCCATACCGTGGGAGAAAAAAAAAACGGTATCTGGTTCATACCGGTATACCGCCCAGCACTACGATGGGGGGGGGTGCGACGCGGTGCGGCAGGGGCGGTTTGCGGTGCGGTGGGAGCATTATCGGCAAGGTAATTGCCGATACCGACAATGCCCAAAATCGTGATTATCGGCCATACCGATAATCGGTCGATCCCTAATATTTGTAATGCAAATTGGTAAAAAAAAATAAATAAAAAGTGTATATTTCTGGCCCTGCAGCTATTGCCTGTGTCTCTCTAAGGAGTCCAAATACAGGAAGTGCGGGTGGACAAGCAGGGCTCAGTGCAGTGAGGCTCTATGACAGTGGTCTCCAACCTGCGGACCTCCAGATGATGCAAAACTACAACTCCCAGCATGCCCGGACAGCCAACGGGAGTTGTAGTTTGGCAACATCTGGAGGTCCGCAGGTTGGAGACCACTGCTCTATGACATGCTCCCAGCTCACACAGCAGGATGATTGACAAGCCAGGAGCCTGCACAGATCCATTTGTCCCACCCACACATACTGTATTTTGTCTCTGCACAGACACACAGGCAATAGCTGCAGGGAGGAGAACATTTTTTTAACCAATGTTTATGTACATATAAATTTATTATCTACACTATATAATGTTTTTTTTCAAAATGACAGGTACACTTTAATGTTACAAGATTCTGTCACTTCTTAGGACTCTGCATTAATCATTTATGAAGGCAAAGTGTCAATCATTTCCTCATTCCTGCATTTATTATTTAGCCTAGTGAGGATGGACACAAGCCAAGATAAAGGTGAAGCAGTCAGGTGGAGCCATGGGGAAGTGACGGCCACGTCTGCACCATCCCCTGCTGAGAATACAGCAGACTGTAGGAGCAGCAGCGCTCAGTACTTTTTGTACAGTCACACCCAGCAGATTTCCTGTACACACAAAGAGGTTTGTACAAGCACCAACACGAGACATCACAACGTAAGAGGACATGAAGACAGCATAGCGCAATAGGAAAGATTAGCATAATACAGCTGACCTAGACTCCTATACATGCTATATCTTATTCTGAAGATGGTTCCAATTTGAGCCTACAGCGCTGCAGAATCTGTGTGCGCTATATAAAAAAATGATAAGTTATTATGGGTCAGCTATCCATGATGCAGATAACAGCACAGACCAGACAACACGGACCCTGTAACACTGACATTTCAGGCTGTGAAAATAAAGCACAGAAACCTGGAAGTGGACCCCCCCCCCCCCCTCTATACAACTGCACAGGATGTAAAGTCACAGGAACTGCCCTGCCCAGGAGGTCATTCTTGTTTTACCACAGAGCAGTGGGCGGATGGCTGGAAAGTCATTTACAGCACAGATTCCTGCACTTCCTGCTGCATATACTGTACAGACCAAGCTCAGAACATTCAGCCGCTGGCCCTGCACCAGGCAGTCTGCTGAGGGGGGCACAGAGAGGGGGCGCACAGAGAGGGGGCGCACAGAGAGGGGGAGCACAGAGAGGGGGAGCACAGAGAGGGGGCGCACAGAGAGGGGGCGCACAGAGAGGGGGCGCACAGAGAGGGGGCGCACAGAGAGGGGGCGCACAGAGAGGGGGCGCACAGAGAGGGGGCGCACAGAGAGGGGGCGCACAGAGAGGGGGCGCACAGAGAGGGGGCGCACAGAGAGGGGGCGCACAGAGAGGGGGCGCACAGAGAGGGGGCGCACAGAGAGGGGGCGCACAGAGAGGGGGCGCACAGAGAGGGGGCGCACAGAGAGGGGGCGCACAGAGAGGGGGCGCACAGAGAGGGGGCGCACAGAGAGGGGGCGCACAGAGAGGGGGCGCACAGAGAGGGGGCGCACTGGACGAATCTCCTGACTGGCCAGCAAGCAGAGTGTGATGCCCGTTTCCCTGACTAATAACTCAATTGCAGTGGGTCCCAGGAGTGACATCCGATGAGATTAACAACATTCATGTGTCTGATCGTCATGTCAAAAGTGGTTTTTAAATTCTAAAAAGGAGAAGAAAAAAAAAAAGGAACCATCACCTCAAGACTAAATACCAGAAAAACTGATACATGATGAATTTATACAGAATATATGCAGAAAATATGGAACCGTGCTTCAATTTATGAAAAATAAGATTAAAGGAGTTCTCTAAGCTAAAACTTTTAACCCCCGCTGTGCCCGGGCTGTAAAACTAGACAGTGGTCCCTCAACATATGATATTAATTGGTTCCAGGAGAACCATCATATGTTGAAACCATCATATGTCGAGTACATATGTCTATGTAAAAATGGTAATTGGTTCTGGAGCCTCGGAACCATTGTATGTTGAATACATATCTCTATGGTAAACTGCTAATTGGTTCTGGGATGACCATTGTATGTGGAGTGTATGGGGAGTGTTTAACAAACCAGGGTGCCTCCAGCTGTTGCACAACTACAACTCCCAGCATGCATGTACAGCCATTGACTGTCTGGGCATGCTGGGAGTTATAGTTTTGCAACAGCTGGAGGCACACTGATAGGGAAACATTGATGTATGGGGTGTATAGTGTGTCTATGTATTGTATGTGATGTGTGACATCGCATACAGTACTGTACAGTTCTTTAAATACCTTCAGGGGGGACAGAATGTCCTCCATTACCATCCTGCCGACTACAGCTCTATAGGAAAGGAAGGGGAGGGCAGCCAGCAGCTCATTGGATGCCTGCAGCAATATGGTGCAGGCTATTGGCTATAGCTGCACTGGTGGGGCGGGGCTTACATGGAGCTCACAGTGGAAGCCTGTATGAGTTAGCAGGACAGCATGTGAGTAACAGGAGGCAGAACGGGACACACGAGGCACATTAAACAACTATCTGTCAGATGCTGAAGTTGTCAGCGCTGTCAGATAGCTGTTTGTACGATGGCTCCGACACAGAAGAATCGTATGTCGATGCTGCCTTCAACATACGATGGGCTCTGAGAGGCCATCGTATGTTGAAATGATCATATGTCGGGGACATCGTAAGTCGGGGGGGGGGGGGTCACTGTACATGATAACCTTTCACTTACCTGCCTACGATCCCCCGTTGTTCCGATATCGCCATCCCGTTCTCCTGTCCCGGTCTCTTCCACTTCCTGCGGGTCGGTGACTTCACTCTGCGCTCAGCCTATCAGTTGCCGCAGCAATGTCCCGTTGCGGCCACTGATAGGCTGAGCGCAGAGTGAAGTCACCGACCCGCAGGAAGAGGAAGAGACCGGGACCGAAGAACGGGATGGCGATATCGGAACAATGGGGGATCGTAGGCAGGTAAGTGAAAGTTTATTATGTATAGTTTTACAGCGGGGGATTTCAGTTGGAGAACTCCTTTAATTTATTGAAACATATATAGCAAATAAATACAATACATAAAAAGCCTCCTTACACAGGGCCCTTGTGGGGAGGCAAATGTAAAATAAACAATTATAGTATATTACCACACTATAGGGATAACCACTAATCCGGCATCTGCTAATTCAGAAACAATCAGTCCGCAAATTTCATGCATGTAAATTAAAAGTCCCAAGTAGAACCAGCCGTATCTGAAATATATATTCACCACCTGATGATATTCAGGGTAACAGAATAGTCCTGTTAGGTTGTTTCCCCTAGAGATAACATTTGGTCCGAGGTTTATAATAATAATTTCTACGTTCTATGTGCAATATTATATTACTGGCACTTGCATTTACATATGTTCTGTACCCCACTAAAAGTTTTTATTGGTGTGTCTGAGTTATACCTCATGTTTTTATCTTTTCTATTATGTATAATAAAATTTGGCAATTTTTTGGCGATTGTTGTAGCTCTATTCTTTATTGGGATAAAATATATATACCTCAGCTAATTTTTGTGTTAGCTGGACAATTTATTTTTTCTTTTTTTTCTTTTTGGTTTTTAAATTATACAAACACTTTGAAAAAAAATCTACAGTATTTTTCCAGCCAAATCTGCGCAAAATCTCATTCACTTAAATGAGCCGCCCGGAGTCAGATAGTGACTCGGTTGGCTAATTTTTTGCCCTGTTTACTACGGTTTTAAATACACCAGAACAGGACAGAACATCCATCAATACTGAAGCTCCTGTAACGGATTCCTACTTGACCTCCTGGTATTAGAAGAACCACCAGTTGTGTCGCACCATGTAAGGGGCCTCAGCCAAAAGATGACAACATTTCATTATGTTACAATTTCCCTGTACCTCAAGCTTTTGCACTATTTGCCACAAATGAGCACAGGAAGTGATGTAACCAGAGTTATTACTGTAGCATCACATGGCTCTCTAGTCACATCAATGTTCATCCATGAATTTTGCTGGGCTATGGATACACAAATATTCTTACAACAGAAATGACAGGAAAGGTACCCATGTTTGGCCAAAAACTCATCAAGTGTATGGGGCCTTCTCAACCTGGAATTCAACTGCCAGCAGCCTATCCCTCCTATATTTAGCCAACGGTTACGTGCATTTAGAAATTGAGAAAGATCAGCTATTAAAAAGGTGTATGGGCACCTTGAATGTTGGCATAAGAGTAACAGAACACAAAGGTTGCAGGCCTTTAACGCCTTAAAGGGGTGCTCCAGAGAAAAGGGGATAAGTGACTGCAGGGGGTCCAACCACTGGGGCCCTCCGCCATCTCCAAAAGGGTGCCCGGCTACTCAGCAGTCCTCAGATGTGCAGGAATGACAGTCTGTTCAGCCAATCACTGGCTGCGAAGGGACCCTCATCCCAGCTGGTGATTGGCTGAGTGGGTCACTACTCTTATTGATCAGTATTATCGATATTCTACTTCTTACATTCTGCTTGTATACTTCCAGCACCAATCCAACAGAACAGAGCAGGGTAAAAGAACTCCAGCCATTGTCTCAGCTGAGTAGGACCCTGAAAAGGTCCCAATTAGCCCACCTGAAGAACTGGCTACTGTAGTTTACCAAATTTAAGATTCCACAAAACTTTAATCATGAGATCTAAAAAGGGTTAATGCTTATAGCAGCCATATCACACTGGCTTTAACCTCTTGTACCTGTACGCCCTGGTCCCATTTAGCAGGTTTAAACCTCTCACCAGCAGATAACAGGTTAAACCCGGTGGGTCCCAGTTGCTGCGAGCAGCCAGGACCAACAGCTAATGCTAAACATGGCTGATCGGGCTGATGCATGGCATTAACCCTTTAGACGCCACAATCAAAATTGATTGTGGTGTCTGAAGCGAAAGTGAAAGAATCCCGGCAGCTCAGCTGAGCTGATAGAGAATATCGTGACAGAATAGCGGTGTCCCGATCAGCTTACCGGATGACAGGAGGGTACTAATTACAATTTTACCCAAAAATCTACGGCGAAACGGAAAAACAATAATAATTGTGCGACAAAAATGAAGAAAACACGCCATTTTGTAAATTTTGGAGGCTTACGTTTCTATGCAGTACATTTTTCGGTAAAAATGACATTATTCTGTAGGTCCATACGATTAAAATGTTACCCTACTTTTATAGGTTTGATTTTGTCGTACTTCAGGAAAAAATAACTACATGCAGGAAAATTTATATGTTAAAAATTCTCATCTTCTGACACCTATAACTTTTATTTTTCCGCGTATGGGGTGTTATGACGGCTCATTTTTTGCCACGTGATCTGAAGTTTTTATCGGTACCATTTTTGTATTGATGGGACTTTTTGATCGCTTTTTTAATTCATTTTTCATGATCTAAAAAGTGACCCAAAAATACGTTATTTTGGACTTTAGAAATTTTTTTGCGCGCACGCCATTGACCGTGCGGGTTAATTACTAGGGATGTAAGAAAAAAAAAATCGATTCGCGCGATTATCGCGATTTTTTTGTTCCGCGATACTGAATCGATTTTAAAATTCTGAGAATCGATTTTTCTATAAATTATTATAATTAACATTTACTGTATTTCACTCACTGAGTCACAGTCCTATTTGTCTGTCTTATTTTTTTTAGAACACTTAAACTTCTGACCACTAGTTGGCAGTGTACCTGTTATCAGCTCTGTCCCACTCGCAGGCTGCTACCGCGAGACTACAGACTCAGAACAAACAGGAAGGAGAACGTACGCACTCACAGGACAACTCTCGCGGTCTTTCTCAGCTAGAATAAGTTTTCCCAAGCTTTTAATAGGGAATATCGCGATATATCGTGATATATCGCCAACATGACAGTATCGCGATATATTGCGATATATCGAATCACCACCCTGGTATCGCGATTCGAATCGAATCGCCAAATTATTGGCGATTCACACCCCTATTAATTACCAATATATTTTTATAATTCGGACATTTCCGCATGCGGCAATTCCACATGTTTATTTTTATTTACACTTTTTTATGGGAAAAGTGGGGCGCTTCAAACTTATATGGGAAGGGGTTAAATGATCTTTATTAACTTTTTCCCCCCACTTTTTTGTTGCAATGTTCTAGCTCCCATAGGGAGCTGTGGCCCCGCGTTATAGAATGGGAGTGGGCTAAGGACATATAGGTACGCCCTCCGTCCCCAACTATGGGAGCTAAAAAAATTGTAAAAATTGTAAAAAAAATATTATATTTAATAAAAGTTCATTAACCCCTTCTCTATTAAAAGTTTAAATCACAACCCTTTTCCCATTTTTTAAAAAAAATAAAATAATGTAATACAGGGATGTGTAGCTGCGTGCTATGGCATCATTCATTGCGCACACCTCCGTCTAGTCCGAAGTTGTGGTCCAATAACAACCACCGAGCCCCTGAGCGTAACGGAGCGCACAAGGGGGTGAAGGACAGGTAGCAGGGGATCAGAGAAGGGAGGGGGGTTTGGTAAGCAAGTGAATAATGTGATACAGGAGAGGGAGGTGGGGGGGAGGGGTGGAATATAATGGCACAGGTTGCCCTACCTGATAGAGGGACATACCTACCTGGGGAGAGGGGGGGAGGGGTCTGGAGAGACTACCTACTTAAAGGAATACTGTAGTGCCCCGGCAGTCGGCATGAAGGGAGTGTCCCCAGCATGATGCAGTGGCTGAAATGCCCCCATCCATTTATCTCTGTAGGATAAATTTTGGGGGTAGTTGGTCTCCCAGAGGTCGGACCCCCCTCGCGACCTATAACTTATCCCTTAACTTTCGGGTTGTCTGTTGGCAGACTTATCAGGGGCCAGTTCACACTACGTTTGTAGTGTACGGGTGCCGGATCCGGTTGAGAGGAGCGAAAACCCCATTCATTTCAATGAGCCGACTGGAGTCAGCGCTTGACTCTGGTCGGCTAATTGAAATTAATGGGGTTCCAGCCGGAACTGGCTGGGGTAAGGGAGCGGACGGTTTTTCGCTCCTCCCAACCGGATCAAGGACCCATACACTAAAAATTTAGTGTGAACCCACCATAATAAAGATCTTATTTACAGACAATTTTGGTTAATTTTATGTACCAGGACAAGTGAATCGTCATGAGGGACAAGTAGATTGTGCTCCGTTTTAGACCATTGGACAAGTAGCTTTTTTTAAATTTCCACACCACTGTAATAAAAAATAAAAATCATCATGTGGTATCGCTACGTGCGTAAATGCACAAACTTAAAATATAAGGTTAGCTAAACCACACGTAAAAAAAAAAAAATCCCAAAGTCCAACATTTTTGGTCACTTCATATACCATACAAATAATAAAAAAGGGGACAAAAAGACCCATCAAAAACAAAAATGATACAGATAAAAACTAGACTATGGCGCAAAAAAAAATTAGCCCTCATATCGCCCAGTACGCGGAAAAATAAAGTTAAATGTGTCAGAACCTACATAAATTGGGTATCCTTGTAACCATATGGACCTACAGAATAAAGACAAAGGTGTCATTTTTACCGAAAAGTGCACTGTGTAGAAACCAGAAACAGAACTACATGGAGATGGTGTGTCGGCCACCTTATTCACTATAATAACATTGTACAATTTTTTGATATGTTATAGCAAATTGTATATAGAACAGCTTTCTAATAGGATTTTATTAAAAGAAAATATGCTTCCTTTTAGGTGTATTTTCATTTTGAAAATGTGGCCACTAGGGGTCTCCCTAGGAGACCCTGACCGCAAGCTTTGGCATCGATTTCGGACTTATGCCGGCCTGGCAGCGAGTCTGAAATAGCAGAGCACTGGCTGAGCAAGCGACGAGCTCAGCGCAGCTCTTCACCTGGCAGACAGGCAGTAGCGCATACCCCGCAGGGCCCTGTACACTGAGGACAAGCAGGCTTACTCGCACTATGTGAGCAAGAAGAGAGGTAAGATACAGGGGGGGGGGGGGGTTAGGGAACATAGCCTTAGAGTTAGTATAGAAAAGTTTATTTAGTGACAGGTACTCTTTAACCCCTCAAGGACTCCGCCCATTTTCACCTTAAGGACCAGAGCGTTTTTTGCACATCTGACAGTCACTTTAAGCATTAATAACTCTGGAATGCTTTTACTTAATACCTCAAATGACCCCATTATAAAAACTGCACCCCTCAATGTATTAAAAATGACATTCAAAGTGTTTTAACCCTTTAGGTGTTTCACAGGAAAAGCAGCAATGTGAAGGAGAAAATTCACAATCTTCATTTTTTACACTCGCATGTTCTTGTAGACCCAGTTTTTGAAATTTTACAAGGGGTAAAAAGGAGAACACCCCCCAAAATTTGTAACCCAATTTCTCTTGAGTAAGGAAATACCTATATGCCTTAAGTGTTCGGCGGTAGAGGGCTCAGAAGGGAAGGAGAGAATGGGATTTTGGAGAGTGAGTTTTTCTGAAATGGTTTTTGGGGGGGCATGTCACATGTAGGAAACTCCTATGGTGCCAGAACAGCAAATAATAAACAATATGGCATATTATTTTGGAAACTACACCCCTCAAGGAACGTAACAAGGGGTACAGTGAGCCTTAAAAGCGTAGTCCAGTGCTGAAAGACCCATTCCCTATCCTAAGGGGATAAGTTTCAGATCGCTGGGAGTCCGACCGCTGGGGCCCCCCACGATCTCCTGTACGGGGCCCCGGCTCGCAGGCCAGATAGCAGGTGTCTACCGCCGCACGAAGCGGCGGCTGACACACCCCCTGAATATCAGCCTCCGCTTCGTGCTGTGGTCAACACGCCCCCTTCCCGCAGGCTGCCGGGACCCCGAGCAGATCGCGGAGGGCCCCAGCAGTCGGATCACCTGTGATCTGAAACTTATCCCCTTAGGATAGGGGATAAGTTTTTCAGTACTGGATATCTCCTTTAACACCCCACCTCACGACTTTTCTTTAAAGTCGGATGTGTAATTACATTTTTGTTTTTTCACTAAAATGCTGGTTTTCCCCCAAATTTGACATTTTTACAAGGGCTAATAGGAGGAAAGGACCCCCATCTCTTCTGAGTATGGAAATACCCCATGTGTGGACGTCAAGTGCACTGCGGGCTCAGAAGAGAAGGTGTCACATTTGGCTTTTGGAAAGCAAATTTAGCTGAAATGGTCTTGGGGGGGCGGGGTTCATGTCGCATTTAGGAAGCCCCTATGGTGCCAGAACTGCAAAAGAAACAAAGAAAACCCACATGGCATACCAATTTGAAAATGTCACCCTTCAGGGAATGTAACATACTGTAAAGCGGGGTCTGGTAGAGGACGTCCCCGCTCCAGTACTGCCTGACACTTGCTTTTTTGACTAGGCCCATATGCAACAGAAGGCCTCAAAATGTCTTCATTTCGGCTGCATTGATGGCGCACCATTCATTGGGCCTGGCCAAAAGAGGAAGTGTGTAGTGTATGTGTTTGGTGCAAACTTTATATAACGGTGTGTGATTGTAAGTGACACAGTTTAAATAAAAATAAAGGGGGGGGGGGGGTGGTCGGGTGCCAAATGCAGCCCCCTGAAACCCTAATCGGGCCTGGGTCGTGCTGCAAAATCTTTGGCAGACCCTTGACAAACTATTAGGGGGTCAGGGGGAATTTTTTCTTACCTTTTACCTGTCCCTGTACTGAAGCTATCCCTGCACTAAAAGCACTTCTTCAGCCCTGAGGGGCACAGATCTTCACAGAGGTGAAGGGGGGGGGGGGGGGAGGGGAGTGGTCCCCGGCTTCTTCTCTCAGCTCTGCCCCTGACTGAGCTCGGTGGGCGAGACATTAACCCCTCCTCTGCCGGCTGCTATTGGTCTGACCAATAGCAGCGCTTTTGGGAAGGTGACTGGATTGCCACCTCCCCCCAGCTACAGGAGGTGATTGGCGGTGTATAGTACACCGCCGATCACCTAATTCCGGGTCATCGGGCAACATGTGACCTGTGTTACTGAAATGGCCGCAGTGTGAATTCACCGGCAATCGCCGACATAGGGGGGTCTCAGGACCCCCCCCCCCCCCCCCCCCCCCCCCAGGCATTGTCACGGGATGCCTGCTGAATGATTTATGTTTATGTGTAAAATAAGAGTTGTGCATTTGCCCATAGCAACCTATCAGATTGCTTTTTTTTCTTTAAAGGCCTCTGAAAAATAAGAGAAACAATCTGATTCTGTTTATGTGAAAAGGCTAGAGAATAAAAAGGCAGACAAGGAAATAAGGTCATGTCTGCATTATTTTTCAGAGAAAGACATGTAATTTCATTTAACCTAACAAAATATTAAATTTGCTGTGGAAAGTGGAATGTTTTAAAACCTTGGTCTGTCCTGGCATGCTAGGGGTTGTAGTTCTGCAACAACTGGAGGCATACTGGTTTGGAAACACTGCTCTACTGGGATGGGAAGACGCTGTGAGCTTCAGCTCTTCATTACTGTTACCTATCACTGTACTACTGTCTAATAAGGAGGAAAATGCTGGAAAGTGATCTATATAGAACATGAAGGCCTTCATTTACAATTGTGGTGAAAAGGGAAAAAAAATTAAAATGGGGAAATGTATTTCACTCTATTGACATTAAATGCCAAAATGTGGACATGGCTTTCTCCTTTTGCACAATCAGCCACTTCTGATAGTTTTCTGACTACACCGTCCCTATCAAGCTCAGAAGCCGGTTTTAAAAGCATTTCATGCTTCCTGGTGATCTAAGACTTTAAGTGGTACCCTGCCCCTAGACATCTTATCCCCTATCCAAAGCACAGAGGATAAGATGTCTGATCACGAGGGTCCCGCTGCATGGAATCCCCGCGATCTGTCCTGCAGCACCCCATCATCTGATGCATGCAGCGAGCTTCGCTCCGTGCACCAGATTACAGGGTGCTGCAGTACAGATCGCAGGGGCTCCCAGTGGTGGGATCCTCACGATCAGACATCTTATCCTCTCGATAGGGATGTCTAGGGGCAGAGTACCCCTTTAAGCTTTATATGAAGGCTCCTGAAGACCATGCTTGAAAAACCAATAATGCAAATGAAGTCCTTTGGTTCCCAGTCACTCTTCTGCCCGCACGGCCCTGCGTAATGCCCCTGTTCATACATATACATGGCCCTGAGCTCTACTCTACACAGGGAACATGTCACAATCATTATCACAGGTCCTTCAGCCATATTCTCTACAACGCTACACTGCTGAGCTCCACCCCCACATTTACTACATCAAGCAGATACACAGCAGGTCCTGGTCAGGTAGTCAGTGAGATGCAAAGATCTCCACATAACACAATAGCAGTGACTGCTGACCAGGACCTGCTCTGTATCTGCTACATGATGGAGGTATATGGCCTGTGATGATGATAATGTGACAATGATAATCATGAGAAAGGAGCTGAGAGGGAAGAAGAGTGCACCAAGGTGCTGGAAACTCCTCCAGTATACCAAAACACTTCATTTAAATATTAGGATTTTCATGCATGATCTTGTAAAAATTTTTATGTTGGCAAAACGAAGAGAAAACGATGTACACGCATACATGAGCATCTCTACTCACTCCAGACTGGCATGGGTGCCACTCGTTTTCTCACACATATGAAAGAGCACCATATAAAACAACAGTAATGATTTCAAATTTGCTCTCTTTGGAGCGAGGAGAAAATGTCCCACAAGGAAAGGATCGTCATGTCTATGGAGGATCGGCATGTCTATGTGCTTGGAAGAGAGGCATTTTGGATTATACATTTACAAACATTGGGCCCGTTGGGGTTAAACAAAAGGAATGACCTCTCCTCCTTTCTTTGAAATGACTACTTTTCAATTTTTTGTCTTTTTGGACAATTTGGTAGTTTTTGCTTTTTAAACTGACCAAGTGTACGCATTTTGAAGTTTGCTCTGTACTACTACTATTTATGCATTTGAATCACTTAACTGCATTTAAGCACCATTACCACCACATATAGATTTACGGCTGACCGGAAGCAGCATCTCTAATGACGTGAAACTAGTAGTCATCCAGTGGTACGCCCCCGAAGATGAGAGCTGCGTCTCTCGCTCCCCGCACATCCAGCTTTTGCTTGCCTCTGCTGAAAGACACCGCAACAAATCTGTGGGCGAGTGCAGCCTTCTTACGTCTTATCTACTTTGCTTTATTTTAAAGGGGTACTCCAGTGGAAAAAACAAACATTTTTAAATCAACTTGTGCCAGAAAGTTAACAGATTTGTGAATTACTTCTAAAAAAATAAATCTTAATCCTTCCAGTACTTATTAGCTGCTGAATACTACAGAGAAAATTATTTTCTTTTTGGAACACACAGCTCTCTGCTGACATCTCTGTCCATTTTAAGAACGGTCCAGTGTAGGAGAAAATCCCCATAGCAAACCTATGCTGCTCTGGACAGTTCCTAAAATGGACAGATGTCAGCAGAGAGCAGCATTCCAAAAAGAAAAGAATTTCCTCTGTATTATTCAGCAGCTAATAAGTACTGGAAGGATTAAGATTTTTTTAATAGAAGTAATTTACAAATCGTATAACTTTCTGCCACCAGTTGATTTAAAAAAAGAAAAAAAATATTTTTTCCACCGGAGTACCCCTTTAACTGTCCAGTGACCTCATTATGTCCTCTAGAAAATTCTTGTATATGCCAGACTTCTGAATCAAAAGAATAAGCTCAAATGGCTAGTATTACCTCTGTAAACCTGCAAGAAGAGGGCTGGAAGGTTTTACTTAGATGATACCTGGCCCCCATCAGAGTAGCAAGAATGTTTCCCTTGACCTTTCCCCTAAGCTTTCGTAGTTGCTATAATAGAGACACATGGAGAGGACAAGCTTTAAGAAGCAGCAGCCATGACATCAAAAAGCTCCTGGAGTGTCGCCTATACACTAAACCTGCCTCCCAAATAAGGAGGATAACAGGCAAACAGGGAAAATGATCAGCCCATGTGAAAGTATTATTTTGGTCAGTGTCGCAGCAAGCCTGTAACATGTCTTCTAAAGGAGTACTGCAGTATTAGACACTTATCCCACTGCATCTCCACCTCTCCCATAGAGATACATGGAGGGAGCGTGTGTCGGCCGTGGCATCATGCCTCCGCAGACTTTTCCAGCCCGGGAGGGCCATGTACAGGAGACCGCGCGTTCACACCCCCTCCACAGACAGACACTCATCCCCTAGGAGATAATTGTCTAACAGCAGATCTCAACTTTGTGTTTTGTGCTAGCAGAAGCGATCAAACCTGGCCCCTCTTCTCAGAGTGGCTGGATGTGGACACCTGTATTCCATGTATAATACCTTTCATGATTGGCAAATAAAATAAACAAATTGATACAGGACAATCAACACCTTTATATAAAATTTTAAATAAAAGGTTGGCAACAACAGTTATGTCTCACAAACAAGAATGTCTGGCATAGTCACATGCCCATGTGTTTATGGGGACGAGTTAGACACAACCAGACAACTCTGGGTCAGCTTGTCCTTCCCCGACATCTCTCGGTGAAGAGTCTGCCATACACCTTGAACAGTTGGCTGAACTGGCAATGGCTTCTGCTATTTTGTTTTGTAACTGTGCCAAACTCAGCTCTTCCAAATCTATAAAAAACACTACATAGTATGATCTGTTGCATGGGGAAGAAAGGGATCCTACTTCAGGGACAAAGCCCAATACACACTGATCTGCACTTAGTGTTAAAGGGGTATTCCAGGCCAAAACATTTTTTTATATATCAACTGGCTCTGGAAAGTTAAACAGATTTGTTAATTACTTTGATTTAAAAAATCTTAATCCTTGCAATAGTTATTAGCTTCTGAAGTTGAGTTGTTTTTTTCTGTCTAACTGCTTTCTGATGACTCACGTCCCAGGAGCTGTCCAGCTCCTATGGGGATATTCTCCCATCATGCACAGCTCCCGGGACGTGACATCATCATTGAGCAGTTAGACAGAAAACTTTAGAAGCTAATAACTATTGGAAGGATTAAGAATTTTTTATAGAAGTAATTTACAAATCTGTTTAACTTTCCGGAGCAAGTTGATGAGGGGAGAGATTAGAGAGATAGATAGAGAGATATAGATATATCTATCTATCTATCTATCTATCTATCTATCTATCTATCTATCTATATATATATATAAAAGGTTTTGCCTGGAAGACCCCTTTAAGTGAGAAAATTGTGACATCTATCTACATTGTGTACCAGCACAGGCCTAAGCAATGTCAGAGGTCACAGTTACCGCCATAAGAGTCTGGATCTGCAGTTAGCGGATACAATAGCACCAAACAGCAGCATCACACCACTACAATGGAGGCCACTGACTGTCATTAACATCATAAAGTCCAAAGAACAAAGATATAAATAAAAAACAAAAACACAAAGCCCCAGGGAGTTTGCGGAAGCACTGGTTACCCATCTCCATTCATATAACTGCACATATAAAGTTTGCAATAGCACCTGACCTCAGGAAGTGGCATTGGGGCACACACCGATGATCATGTCTATAGACATCTATATGTCCATATACTGTCATGTGTGCAGCTGTTCGGTCAGACTACTGATGCACTTTTTGAAGCAGCAGAAGTAATCTTCACTAGGCTTGAAAGAGGAGCAGAGTGCGGTAACTGTACAGATGATCGGCCCTGTGACCCCAAACTGAAGAACGTCAAGTTTAATAGAAGCTGTTTTCTTAGTCTTGGTCACCCCTCTTCTGCACCCTCTCAAGTTATGTCCTTATATGAAGGTGCCCAAAATTGTACACACATCCCCTGATTTATTACAATGGCCCAGATTTATCACACAAACTGGAGAAATTCTGCCCATAGCAACCACAGATTAGCTTTTGAATATCTTAGTGAAAGTTGAACTTATGGGCAAAATCTCTTCAGTTTTCCTCAAACATTTTGATAAATCCACTATTCCAGACTAGTGTTTTGTGCAGAGGCAAACCTAGGACCCAGATTTTTGTGGGACCAAAACTGTCCGATTCATTTCTGAAATTCCTCATCAGGAGCATCTATACCTCCTGATGCATCTCATGATTTTATAAGATTTGGCAGTCACTGGTCACAAGAGTTTATTGTCCACCAACCCACAAGTCCTTGTCAGTAGAAGTTTTACTATTTACACATTTTGTCCCAATTTTATTCATTTTCATAAAACCAAAAACAGTCTTGTTTTTCCCCATAGAAACTAATCACTGCTTAGCTTTCCAATTTTTAGCTCTGGTAAAAGGAAAGCTGAGCTGTGATTGGTTGTTATTGGCAAATTCAGAGTTTTGGTCTCAGGCAGATGAATAAATCCAGGCTACTGCATGTCCTTATATGATAGTCCAGTACTAAGAGGACATCTGACAACATGCTATGCTGCAGATATCTACTGACAACTGTACAAACTGACTCCTAGTATGGATAGCAAGCGCACAGACCCTAACGTTCCTCATTTATAGCAGTGGTCTCAAACTGTGGCCCTCCAGATGTTGCAAAACTTCAACACCCAGCATACCCAGACAGCCGCTGGCTGTCCGGGCAAGTTGGAAGTTGAAGTTTTGCAACATCTGGAGGGCCACAGTTTGAGACCACTGATTCATATAAACAAGCAGTGATGCCAAATCCTTGTCACTAATACAGAATGCCGAGCCCATGTTTGCTCCCCTCCCTCCCGCCAGACACGTGTACCACCCCCTCTATACAGAGTGCCACATACTCTTTTACCCTCCACCCACCTATACAGAGCGCGCCACACGTGTGTACCCCCCCAACCAATAGAGCGCCACACACACACACACACGTGTGTGTGTACCCCCCTCTATACAGAATGCCTGACACGTGTGTACCCCTTTATATAGAATGCCATACACGTGTGCACCCCTCTATAGAATGCCATACACGTGTGCACCCCCCTCTACACAGAATGCCATACACGTGTGCACCCCCCACTACACAGAATGCCATACACGTGTGCACCCCCCACTACACAGAATGCCATACACGTGTGCACCCCCCACTACACAGAATGCCATACACGTGTGCACCCCCCACTACACAGAATGCCATACACGTGTGCACCCCCCACTACACAGAATGCCATACACGTGTGCACCCCCCACTACACAGAATGCCATACACGTGTGCACCCCCCACTACACAGAATGCCATACACGTGTGCACCCCCCACTACACAGAATGCCATACACGTGTGCACCCCCCACTACACAGAATGCCATACACGTGTGCACCCCCCACTACACAGAATGCCATACACGTGTGTACCCCCCACTACACAGAATGCCATACACGTGTGTACCCCCCACTACACAGAATGCCATACACGTGTGTACCCCCCACTACACAGAATGCCATACACGTGTGTACCCCCCACTACACAGAATGCCATACACGTGTGTACCCCCCACTACACAGAATGCCATACACGTGTGTACCCCCCACTACACAGAATGCCATACACGTGTGTACCCCCCACTACACAGAATGCCATACACGTGTGTACCCCCCACTACACAGAATGCCATACACGTGTGTACCCCCCACTACACAGAATGCCATACACGTGTGTACCCCCCACTACACAGAATGCCATACACGTGTGTACCCCCCACTACACAGAATGCCATACACGTGTGTACCCCCCACTACACAGAATGCCATACACGTGTGTACCCCCCACTACACAGAATGCCATACACGTGTGTACCCCCCACTACACAGAATGCCATACACGTGTGTACCCCCCCTCTACACAGAATGCCATACACGTCCCCCCCCCCCCCGATACAGAATGCCATACACGTGTGTACCCCGCTCTATACAGAATGCCATACACGTGTGTACCCCGCTCTATACAGAATGCCATACACGTGTGTACCCCGCTCTATACAGAATGCCATACACGTGTGTACCCCGCTCTATACAGAATGCCATACACGTGTGTACCCCGCTCTATACAGAATGCCATACACGTGTGTACCCCGCTCTATACAGAATGCCATACACGTGTGTACCCCGCTCTATACAGAATGCCATACACGTGTGTACCCCGCTCTATACAGAATGCCATACACGTGTGTACCCCGCTCTATACAGAATGCCATACACGTGTGTACCCCGCTCTATACAGAATGCCATACACGTGTGTACCCCGCTCTATACAGAATGCCATACACGTGTGTACCCCGCTCTATACAGAATGCCATACACGTGTGTACCCCGCTCTATACAGAATGCCATACACGTGTGTACCCCGCTCTATACAGAATGCCATACACGTGTGTACCCCGCTCTATACAGAATGCCATACACGTGTGTACCCCGCTCTATACAGAATGCCATACACGTGTGTACCCCGCTCTATACAGAATGCCATACACGTGTGTACCCCGCTCTATACAGAATGCCATACACGTGTGTACCCCGCTCTATACAGAATGCCATACACGTGTGTACCCCGCTCTATACAGAATGCCATACACGTGTGTACCCCGCTCTATACAGAATGCCATACACGTGTGTACCCCGCTCTATACAGAATGCCATACACGTGTGTACCCCGCTCTATACAGAATGCCATACACGTGTGTACCCCCCCCCCTATACAGAATGCCATACACGTGTGTACCCCCCCCCTATACAGAATGCCATACACGTGTGTACCCCCCCCCCTATACAGAATGCCATACACGTGTGTACCCCCCCCCCTATACAGAATGCCATACACGTGTGTACCCCCCCCTTTATACAGAATGCCATACACGTGTGTACCCCCCTATACAGAATGCCATACACATGTGTACCCCCCTATACAGAATGCCATACACATGTGTACCCCCCCTATACAGAATGCCATACACATGTGTACCCCCCCCTATACAGAATGCCATACACATGTGTACCCCCCCCCCGATACAGAATGCCACACGTGTACCCCCCCCGATACAGAATGCCACACGTGTACCCCCCCCGATACAGAATGCCACACGTGTACCCCCCCGATACAGAATGCCACACGTGTACCCCCCCCCGATACAGAATGCCACACGTGTACCCCCCCCGATACAGAATGCCATACACGTACCCCCCCCGATACAGAATGCCATACACGTACCCCCCCCGATACAGAATGCCATACACGTACCCCCCCCGATACAGAATGCCATACACGTGTGTACCCCGCTCTATACAGAATGCCATACACGTGTGTACCCCGCTCTATACAGAATGCCATACACGTGTGTACCCCCCCTATACAGAATGCCATACACGTGTGTACCCCCCCTATACAGAATGCCATACACATGTGTACCCCCCCTTTATACAGAATGCCATACACATGTGTACCCCCCCTTTATACAGAATGCCATACACATGTGTACCCCCCCTATACAGAATGCCATACACATGTGTACCCCCCCCTATACAGAATGCCATACAAATGTGTACCCCCTCTATACAGAATGCCATAAACATGTGTACCCCCCCCGATACAGAATGCCACACGTGTACCCCCCCCGATACAGAATGCCACACGTGTACCCCCCCCCCCGATACAGAATGCCACACGTGTACCCCCCCCCCCCCCCC